>NC_080054.1:17599263-17899263 GCF_026212465.1 Amaranthus tricolor | reverse complement strand
TCTTTTTATTATTTATTTTGTTAGTAGGTTAAATCATGAGACTTCAACTTTTAAGGCAATTAAAACCATTTTAAGTCCAAACCTTTTCCCTAATCTATCTTTAATTCAAAAAAAAATAATAATAAAAAAAAGGGATGTGAAGAGTTGGCCGGCCATATGGGGTAAGTTGAGGGATTTGTAACCTCTTGAAGAATATTGAAAGATTAAGAATTATTGCCTTGCATAATTGTTTCCTTAATTTCCTTAATTTCTTTATTTCCTTAATCTCTTAATTCCTTACATCTTTTCATTCCAAACCATTTGCAAGTAAGAAAAACACTCCCAAAACCCTCAAATTCCCACGCCTAATCACCCTTTGGTTCATCAATTTTTGGTGTTTCCTTGTGCAATTGTGAGTAATTCTCAACCTAGTTTTATTTTTAAGTTTTAATTTAAATTTCTATGATTTTTATGTGTGTTATTTTATAGTTTATGATTTGTTCATGATTTAAAATTCATGTGTGGAAGTATGATGTTTTTCTATCTAAATTAATGTATGGTTTTTAGGGTTTTGGATATGTTTACATGTGTGTGAAGAATTGTTTGATGAATGATTGAAAATATATATATATATATATATATATATATATATATATATATATATATATATATATATATATATATATATATATATATATATATATATATATATATATATATATATACATAAAAAAAAAATGGTTGCTCATATAAAAAAAATGTGTATGTGGTGATGGAAATTTATTTTTTTTTTTGATTAATAAAAGAAATTTATAATGTTGGTAGAGAAATATACATGTATATATGTGATGTGTTTGTGTGTGTACATTTGTGTAAAAAGAATTATTTTTTGAGAAAAAAAATATATAATTAATTAAAATTTATTTTGTATGTGATCATGAAAATTATGTAAATTTTATTGTTTAGATTTAATAGGAAATAAAGCATTGAAATTTATATTTTTGTGATAAAAAAATGAAATCCCGTAGGTTTTGAAAATGGTGAAAAAAATGTGTTTTTGGAACATTTTTGGCTTTGAAATTAAGTTAAAAATACTTATACTATGTTATAAATTATGAAAATTGGTACCCGGGGGTTTTGACGCCTTCCGGACGCAACGGTGAAGTCGGATTTTTAATTTGACAGTTTTAAGTTGAGTTTCTGGACAGATTGTATAGGCTGTCCTGTTTTGTGTATTTACCATGTTATAGTATTTGATGGATGTTCATGTTGTGTGTAGTATTCTAGGTATGGATGTGATTGTATATGTGTGTTATAGATGATTTGAGGAAAATGTGTATGTGTGCTTATTTCCCGAATACGATTGAACCTTGTAGAAAGTCGATTCGTGACCGGGAATTGATTAAGACGCTTGTGAGTTGGTTATCTTGCTTAAGGTATGTACACGCAGCGTGGTTCGCACTAGTCCGATGTATCATATAATAATGATATACAAAAGTAAAGCAGAGATATATAGTACGAATAATGTTATCTTTCAAATCAGTAATTTTTATACATTGTTTTGATAAGCAGAGGTAGTATGACCTCACTAACTTTAAAGTGGACGTAGTATGACGTCAATTGGTGGAAAAGAATTACTCGCGGTTTATGAGGGCATTATGAGCCACCGCGGGGGTATGCATACTTAACCATAGACACCGAAGTAAGGCGAGTGTCTATGGTAGAGACTTGCCTAGGGGTTAGCTCCCCCTAATGTATTGTCTCACTTATGGAGTTTGGAGTGTACCGGCAGTATGGCTGGATAGTACAGCAGTATGGCTGACTAACCTTTACATGAAAATAATTATTCTTAATAAGCATGATCGAAGAAGGTTCTGTAAATTGTCAGCTAATAAATTAAAACTTTCTCTTGTGTTATTATTTATTTGGTATGCAACGTTTGCTGACGTGTACTTTTGGTCTTAACGACCCTGCGATGATGTTGTTTCCTATCTGGGCAATGACTAGCAGTAAGTTAAGTTGCAGGTCTGGGGAGTGAGGATTGACCCTCGAAGAAATAAATCTTTAGAATATAGAAGTTTTATAAGAAATAAATCATTAGAATTTCTAGTTAAGTTAGAAGAACATTTGGTTTTTATGAGGCGATTTTCGTTCTCAAGTTGTAATAAGTAGATTTAACTTTTCGTTATTATCCGCTGCTAAGAATTTCTTATTATTTAGTAGTTCTTAATAACGCTAATAGAACTCGATCCGCACGTTTTCCTTAACTTCAAAACTGTTTTATACTGTTTCTAACATCCCGGTTTGACTCAGATTATAGTTGCCTCGTTTTAAAAGGTCATCTTCTCTTTTCGTACGACCCGAGTTACTCCGAGATGTTACAACTGGTATCAGAGCGGAAGTTTTATTTAGTGTTATTTATCTGTACTGATAGACTAACGTAGAAAAAAAAAATTGACGAGAGTAAAAGGGGTAGACATTAAGGGGATATGATGTGTTGTGCTTGGTGTCTTTAAGCATGATGTCATGGATAACTTTGATGTGTGCATGATCGGATTTATGTGTTTATATCTCTGATGCTTTGAATTATCTATCTTTGTCTTATCTCAGAAATTAATTGTCTTGTTTTCTTTCTTTGTGAGTCAGGAAGTTCGATTATTACTTTCTTTCATGGATAAAGGAAAAAGACCGGCCAAAGAGGGAATTAATACCCGAGAGGAACCCTGGAGAGCTTTAGTTAATGCCCCAGCCTGGGCAGAAATAGAGGCTCTGGGAATTTGGGATAGAAAAGAGGGGGAAAGTGATTTGGATTACACCCGACGAATGGAAATGATCTACAAAAAGTCCAAACTAGTGTATGAAAGAATAATGGAGGAGGAGATGATTGCACTGAAAGAGAGGAGTGACCAGTTTCACCTAGAGATTGACAGAAGGGTAAGAGCAGTGCAAACTGAGGGTCGGGACGGAGTTGACGTTCCAGATCCTAGTGGGGCAAGGAGAGATAGTAATGAGGAGGATGTTCCTGTAGTAAACCCAAACTCAGAGCCATTTATAATCTTCGATGAGTTGGATTTCGAGAGGGATCCCGAGGAGGATCCAGAAGAGGACCCGGAGGAGGACCCCGATGAGGACCCAGAAGAGGAATTTGAGGAGGATTTCGAAGAAAATTCTGATGAGGAGCAGGGAGAATTTATGGAGGAGGATTCTTTAGGAGTGGTAGAAGAGCCTGATGAGGATAACTTAGGGGATGGATATAATGCTGATGAGGAGGGGGAACTAGCTGATAGAGAGGGAATGTTGAGTGATAATGATAGCGGGGTAATTATTCTAGGAGGTTGGTCGGTGAGGCGAGAGGATCTCATGAGTGAGGAAGAAAGTGAGATCATGATGTGGGAGGAGGAACCACCTGAGCCAATAATTTTAGAGCTTTCTGATTCCGTAGCGCGACTTACTATGAGTGATTCCTTATCTGTAGGAACTCCTTCTGATTCCGATAGCGCGTCTAGCGATGACTCTAGTGATGCTGATTTTGACCCTGATCAATACATGGAGGATCAGGACCGTCTGGATGCGTCGCCTTTATTTGCCTGATTGTTTTTATTTTATTTGATTATGCATGTGTACGAGTTCGTATGTCTAGTCCCTTAGTAGAATAATTGTGAACAATTTTGTTGGTTAAATGATTTGGTTGTTTATCTCGGACTTTTGTAGTATTTGAACAATGATTATGTGGGAATCTAGACCCAATTATTTCTTTTAGATTGGAATTATATGGTATTATTGTTTTGAATTTGAATTTTGTTTTTAAAAGTTTAAACATTAGTAAGTAGAATCGATTCAGTATTGTATTTATGGAAAAATGAATAGATTTGATTATAGACTCATTGTTCAACCCTTTTTCCTTTAAGGCTACTACCTTGTTTATTTTAGAACAATAACAGAATGAGTTTTTCCTTAAACCTCAAACGCTATAGAAATGTATTTACATACCTTGTTTAACCTAATGCAGTATACCTGCCATCATGCCACCCTTTTTGAAAGGTCCGTGCCAAGAGGAAACTCTGATCGCGTGCTTCGAAACCTAGTTAAGGCCCTAGCTGGTGCAAGGAATCCGAGACCGAAATCCTTGGAGGAAAAGGCTTCGTCAATTAGTAAGAGAATAGCGCAGAGTAAACCCTCGACTTATAGTGGAAAAGGTGAACCTTCTATGTTGGAAAACTGGCTGAGAGAATTTGACAAGCTTTTTAGCGTGGTGAGATGTCCTGCTAAGCTCATGGTTGACCAAGCCGCGTTTTTCCTAGTGGAAGACGCTGACTATTGGTGGACACATAGTAAGATGAGGTTGATATCCGAAAACGACAGTGACTTAAGCTGGGAAGGATTTAAGGGGGCGTTAAGGGACCAATTTTATCCGCCTCATGTTAGGAAGGACAAATCAAATGAGTTTGCTAGGTTCGAAATGGGAAACCTAACGGTAGATGAATATTATCAGAAATTTATGGAATACTTGAAGTTTTGCCCTGACGATGTCCCAACTGAGGGAAAGAAAATACAGCGTTTTGAGTTAGGTCTATCGTATGAGATCCAAAAACACATTGAGACTGATAGATATGATACGTTAGACCAGCTATATAAGAGAGCTGCGCAGATTGGGAATGTTATCAGGAAGGAAAAAGAGAAGTTGGGCCATAGCGGAGAAAAGAGAAAAGAACCCGTGTTTCAGAATGATACGAATGCGAGTAATCAAGTCCAAAATCAATTTAAGAAGCACAAACCGTTTGGAGGCTTTTAGGAGAAAGGTTTCCATTCTGGTCAAAACAGCAAGAATGGGGGAAATTCGAGACTAGAGGCTAGAATGCAGAAGCCTTTGTATGATCGCAATGGGAAGGAAAAAATCTTCAACTGTAGGAGATGCCAAAAGAATCACCCAAGAAGGGACTGCCGGGGGGCGTTAGTGGACTGTTCTTACTGTGGTAAGCCGGGCTATAGAATGTACGAGTGTTATACTCGCATAGGACAACAAGAGTTGCAAGGGGGAAATCATAGAGGTTTCCAACAACAAAGACTCAATAACGTACGAAGTAGTAATGAAGCTGGAAGGGGGAATCACAATGGTGGAAGTTTTGGCCGAAACTTGGGAGGTGTCTCAAATCCTAGGTTTCTGGGAAATAACTCCGGTGTTCAGCAACGACCGGGAAATGCTAGAAACGAGAATTTCTTTTCAAGCCAATGTGGTAATCAAGGAGGTGTTACTACTTCGACCCAGAACGACGGCAGGCTTTCGGCAGTTAACTCGAGGGAGGCAGCGCAGGCGTCGGATGTGGTCATAGGTACGTTCTGTATTAATACAAAATCCGTTAAAGTACTTTTTGATTCTGGTGCATCGTGCTCGTTTGTTTCAAAGTCTAGAGTTAAGGATTTAGAATTGGAGAACCCCGAGGAAACATCTTTTTCAGTCTCTACTCCTTCTGGGGAGACTTTTCATTGTGATACATTGTTCCGTGAAGTGCCAGTTAAGATAGGGAAAGTAAAATTTCCAAGTAATTTATTTTCTCTAGAAATGGATGATTTAAATGTAATACTTAGGATGGATTGGCTAAGTAGATACAAAGCGATAATAGATTGTGAAGGACAGTCAGTGACTTTAAGTGGACCTAGGGGGGAGAAGGTTAAATATAGGAGTTTTCCTAAGGGACCGAGGATAAAAATTGTATCGTCATTGAAGGTCAGGAAGTTAATCAAGCAAGGGCAACCGTGGTTTCTGTGTAGTATAAGTAAAGTAGGGGAGCGGGAGTTGCAGCTTGAGAACATTCCAGTAGTCTGTGATTTTAGAGATGTTTTTCCAGAAGAACTTCCTGGTATGCCGCCAAGAAGGGATGTGGTTTTCTCGATTGATTTAATCCCTGGGATAGGGCCAATTTCAAAAGCTCCTTACCGAATGGCCCCAAAGGAGATGGAAGAATTGAAAGTCCAATTGGAGGAGTTGTTAGAGAAGGGTTATATAAGACCTAGTGTGTCGCCTTGGGGAGCCCCAGTGTTGTTTGTAAGGAAAAATGACGGAACGATGCGTCTCTGTATTGATTACAGAGAACTTAATAAGGTCACTGTTAAGAATAAGTACCCGTTACCACGGATCGATGATCTTTTTGATCAGTTGCAAGGGGCAGGAGTCTTTTCCAAAATTGATCTGCGGTCCGGATATCATCAGTTACGTATCAAGGAGGAGGATATTAGTAAATCAGCTTTTAGAACCAGATACGGACACTTCGAATTTACCGTGATGCCTTTTGGGTTGACCAACGCACCTGCAGCATTTATGGGGTTGATGAATCGGGTTTTTAACGCGTACCTCGATAAGTGTGTGGTGGTGTTCATTGATGATATTTTGGTATATTCCAAGAGCCAAGAAGAACATCAAGAGCATTTAAGGATAGTCTTGCAGATTCTGCGAGAGAATCAGTTGTATGCTAAGTTTTCGAAGTGTGAATTTTGGTTAGAGCAAGTGGCTTTTCTGGGTCACATTGTTTCTAAGGAAGGAATTTCCGTTGATCCAGAAAAAGTAGCAGCTGTTCGAGATTGGTCTACACCTCGGAATGTTACAGATATCCGGAGTTTCTTGGGATTAGCAAGATACTATCGTCGTTTTGTGAAGGACTTTTCTCGCATCGCTCGTCCACTGACAGCCTTGATGAAGAAGGAAAAGAAGTTCGAATGGACTGAGGAGTGTGAGAAGGCATTTCAGTTATTGAAGGAAAAGTTAACTACAGCCCCTGTGTTGACCTTACCTGATCCATCCTTGGAATACTCTGTCTACAGTGACGCTTCCAAACATGGATTAGGTTGTGTTTTAATGCAAGATAGAAAGGTGGTGGCGTATGCTTCACGTCAACTAAGGACTCATGAGGTGAATTATCCAACACATGACTTGGAGTTAGCTGCTGTGGTTTTCGCATTGAAAATCTGGCGACATTACCTTTATGGTGTCAAATGCAAGGTCTTTACGGATCATAAAAGTTTGCAATTTTTGTTCACTCAATCCGAGTTGAATTTGCGCCAACGACGTTGGTTAGAACTTATCAGTGATTATGATTTAGAGATTTCATATCACGAAGGCCGTGCGAATGTAGTCGCTGATGCTTTGAGTAGGAAATCGAGGCATTCCGTCTCAGCGTTAATAACCTCTGAGGAGTTGTGTAAGGAGTTTGGGAGAATGAACTTGGAGATAATCCAAGAAGGGGAATTGGAAGCCAGGTTGAGTGTCTTGTCTATTCAACCTACCTTTTTCGAAGAGATTATGGCTAAGCAACTGGAAGACCCAAAGTTCATAAAACTTCGGGAGCAGATCAGTGAAGGGAAAGCTGAAGGTTTTACAATTCATGAGGACGGTAGTCTTCGTTTTAAAGGATGGTGGTGTGTGCCGGATGGGTGTGACTCCTTGAAGGAAAAATTATTGAACGAAGCTCATTATTCTAGATACTCGGTTCATCCTGGTGGGGATAAGATGTATCAAGATTTAAAATGCATGTTTTGGTGGTCTGGTATGAAAAAGAATATTGCTGATTTTGTTTCCAAGTGTTTAACGTGTCAAAAGGTTAAGAGTGAACATCGAAGACCAGCTGGGTTACCGCAACCTCTGGAAGTCCCGGTCTGGAAGTGGGATGACATATCTATGGATTTCGTGTTAGGTTGCCACGAACTAAGGCTGGTAATGATACTCTTTGGGTGATTGTGGATAGGCTTACTAAGTCTGCAAGGTTTATTCCGATGAACTGTAAGTGGGATATGGAACAACTTGCTCGTGCCTATATTAGATACGTTGTTCGATATCACGGAATACCTCGTACTATTGTCTCCGATCGTGATACTCGATACTTGTCACATTTTTGGAAGTCATTACAACAGGCTTTGGGAACCACTCTTCTTCATAGTACGTCTTTTCACCCTATGACGGATGGTCAGACTGAACGTGTCAATCAGATACTAGAAGACATGTTGAGAGCAATAGCCATGGAATGGCAAGGTTCATGGGATGAACATTTGGATTTAGTGGAATTCTCTTATAATAACAGTTATCAGGCAACAATTCGAATGGCTCCGTTTGAAGCACTTTATGGTCGTAAGTGCCGTAGTCCTGTATGTTGGGATGATTTTACTGAATCTGTCACCTTAGGACCTGATATGCTTGTGCAAATGACTGAGAAAGTAAAGTTAATTCGCGATAAAATGAAGGCAGCCCAGGATAGACAAAAATCGTACGCCGATCTCCGACGTCGGCCTGATGAGTACGAAGTGGGCGACAAAGTTCTACTCCGTGTGTCTCCGATGAGAGGTGTGGTTCGTTTTGGTGCTCGTGGGAAGTTAAGCCCGCGTTTCATTGGCCCCTATGATATTGTGGAGCGGATTGGGAAGTTAGCTTACCGGTTAGCGTTACCTAATGCGCTGGGTAAAGTTCATGACGTTTTTCATATCTCCCAGTTAAAACGTTATGTTGCGGCTTCTTCGCATGTCTTGGACCTGGAACCGTTAGAGCTTGATGAAAGCCTCACCTATGAAGAACAACCTGTTCAGATTTTAGATAGAAAGGTTCGCAGTACTCGGCGAAAAGATGTTGCAATGGTTAAAGTTCTATGGTCCAATCATCGGTCACAAGAGGCAACTTGGGAAACAGAAGCTTCAATGCGAGAGAAGTATCCGTATCTTTTTCCTCAGGTTAGTAAGTTACGGGGACGTAATTTTTTAAGGGGGGTAGGAAGCGGATGAATTTTGCGCGCTTTGAGGTTTATTTTGATCTATTTCTTTTGTTGTGTGCTTGTTTTGTCGTTTTTATGTGTGTGATTGTTGTGTGTTTGTGTTTGTACGTTGAGGTTTTGGGGTCAAAACCTTTTTAAGGGGGGTAGTCTGTAACACCCCGATATTTTTCCGATATATTGAATGATTTGCTAGTAATATTATTATTTTTATTATTATTATTCTTTTTAGAAAAATATATTTCTTTTTATTATTTATTTTATTAGTAGGTTAAATCATGAGACTTCAACTTTTAAGGCAATTAAAACCATTTTAAGTCCAAACCTTTTCCCTAATCTATCTTTAATTCAAAAAAAAAAAATAAAAAAAAAAGGGATGTGAAGAGTTGGCCGGCCATATGGGGTAAGTTGAGGGATTTGTAACCTCTTGAAGAATATTGAAAGATTAAGAATTATTGCCTTGCATAATTGTTTCCTTAATTTCTTTATTTCCTTAATCTCCTAATTCCTTACATCTTTTCATTCCAAACCATTTGCAAGTAAGAAAACACTCCCAAAACCCTCAAATTCCCACGCCTAATCACCCTTTGGTTCATCAATTTTTGGTGTTTTGTCCTTGTGCAATTGTGAGTAATTCTTAACCTAGTTTTATTTTTAAGTTTTAATTTAAATTTCTATGATTTTTATGTGTGTTATTTTATAGTTTATGATTTGTTCATGATTTAAAATTCATGTGTGGAAGTATGATGTTTTTCTATCTAAATTAATGTATGGTTTTTAGGGTTTTGGATATGTTTACATGTGTGTGAAGAATTGTTTGATAAATGATTGAAAAATATATATATATATATATATATATATATATATATATATATATATATATATATATATATATATATATATATATATATATATATATATATATATATATACATAAAAAAAAAATGGTTGCTCATATAAAAAAAATGTGTATGTGGTGATGGAAATTTTTTTTTTTTTTTTTTTGATTAATAGAAGAAATTTATAATGTTGGTAGAGAAATATACATGTATATATGTGATGTGTTTGTGTGTGTACATTTGTGTAAAAAGAATTATTTTTTGAGAAAAAAAATATATAATTAATTAAAATTTATTTTGTATGTGATCATGAAAATTATGTAAATTTTATTGTTTAGATTTAATAGGAAATAAAGCATTGAAATTTATATTTTTGTGATAAAAAAATGAAATCCCGTAGGTTTTGAAAATGGTGAAAAAAATGTGTTTTTGGAACATTTTTAAGCTTTGAAATTAAGTTAAAAATACTTATACTATGTTATAAATTATGAAAATTGGTACCCGGGGGTTTTGACGCCTTCCGGACGCAACGGTGAAGTCGGATTTTTAATTTGACAGTTTTAAGTTGAGTTTCTGGACAGATTGTATAGGCTGTCCTGTTTTGTGTATTTACCATGTTATAGTATTTGATGGATGTTCATGTTGTGTGTAGTATTCTAGGTATGGATGTGATTGTATATGTGTGTTATAGATGATTTGAGGAAAATGTGTATGTGTGCTTATTTCCCGAATACGATTGAACCTTGTAGAAAGTCGATTCGTGACCGGGAATTGATTAAGACGCTTGTGAGTTGGTTATCTTGCTTAAGGTATGTACACGCAGCGTGGTTCGCACTAGTCCGATGTATCATATAATAATGATATACAAAAGTAAAGCAGAGATATATAGTACGAATAATGTTATCTTTCAAATCAGTAATTTTTATACATTGTTTTGATAAGCAGAGGTAGTATGACCTCACTAACTTTAAAGTGGACGTAGTATGACGTCAATTGGTGGAAAAGAATTACTCGCGGTTTATGAGGGCATTATGAGCCACCGCGGGGGTATGCATACTTAACCATAGACACCGAAGTAAGGCGAGTGTCTATGGTAGAGACTTGCCTAGGGGTTAGCTCCCCCTAATGTATTGTCTCACTTATGGAGTTTGGAGTGTACCGGCAGTATGGCTGGATAGTACAGCAGTATGGCTGACTAACCTTTACATGAAAATAATTATTCTTAATAAGCATGATCGAAGAAGGTTCTGTAAATTGTCAGCTAATAAATTAAAACTTTCTCTTGTGTTATTATTTATTTGGTATGCAACGTTTGCTGACGTGTACTTTTGGTCTTAACGACCCTGCGATGATGTTGTTTCCTATCTGGGCAATGACTAGCAGTAAGTTAAGTTGCAGGTCTGGGGAGTGAGGATTGACCCTCGAAGAAATAAATCTTTAGAATATAGAAGTTTTATAAGAAATAAATCATTAGAATTTCTAGTTAAGTTAGAAGAACATTTGGTTTTTATGAGGCGATTTTCGTTCTCAAGTTGTAATAAGTAGATTTAACTTTTCGTTATTATCCGCTGCTAAGAATTTCTTATTATCTAGTAGTTCTTAATAACGCTATAGAACTCGATCCGCACGTTTTCCTTAACTTCAAAACCGTTTTAAACTGTTTCTAACATCCCGGTTTGACTCGGATTATAGTTGCCTCGTTTTAAAAGGTCATCTTCTCTTTTCGTACGACCCGAGTTACTCCGAGATGTTACATAGAGGTTATGAGCATTTTAGTAAGACATGCCGAAAAAGGACTTATAATGGTGAGAGATTTGGACTTTAAGTTGAATATGTAATTTATAGTTGGAGTTACAGATAAAGATAGAAAATAATTTTATCATTTCTTAAGCCAAAATCATCAACTTTTGTAAGGTTCTAGTATTTATTATTTTGGGAGCTTGGATTATTATTTTTGAAACCTTGAAGATTATTCTTGGAGCTTATTTCCTCTTATTTTGGAGTTCTTATTTCTTATTATTTCTCTTGCATCCTTGGTGGCTTATGGTACACACTTCTTAACCTTATTACTAAGTGCCATTTATATTATATTTACTTGATTATGTGAAACATATAACAATATGTTAGATTGATTTAATTTATATCTTGCATGTTGACTTAAAGTAAGAATAACACATTTTTGTGTTCAAAGTAAAAATAAAGCGTTTATTATAAGTTTAAGTATATGCATGTTATAAATTGAAAATTTATGATATTTTATATATATTAATGTTAGAAATGTTATTCATATGTTTATATTATAAATTTTCAAGTTCTGCGATTATTACCCGAAATCAGTATTAAATTAAAGTCAAAAAGAAAAATATATAAATCTTAAATTTTCTCATTTATATGATATTAATGATGGATATAGGTTTATTATGTGTATTTTCACTTTAATGTCCATGCATGTAAATTTTATGAATTTCTATAATGTAAAAATACATAAAAACGGTGTTTTGTGATGTTTTTGTGAAGTTCTTGTTGTAAATAAATTTTATGTGAGCATAGTAACTTTAGGGATGTATTTTATATGAACTCCACAGTAGATAAAAGTTTAAAAATTATTTAGGTTCATTTCCTTAAAGTTATTTCATTCAAAATGGTTATTTATGAAATTTTAAGTAATAAAATATGTTCTAATATATAATAGGGGGTTAAATATAATCTTAATGGATAAAACAATTTATAAAATTATCTTATTATGTTTCCTACAAGTTTGGACAAGAATATAAACTTTTGGCATTTTTCTATGAACGTTTACTAAGTGTTTTACTATTTACCATTAAAACGTAGAATGCAAAAATATGAAATAATTACTAAATGAAGTAATTTGCAGCTATATTTTTAATGAGACTCTTATATGGGCAGTAGTTTTGAAATTTGATTATTAGATAATTATATATGACCATCTACGGACCCTTGTGAATTTTAAATAAAACGGTAAATACAAAAATAATAAAATATGAAATAAATACTAAATGGACTATTTTAGACTTGAACTTTTTATGAGACACTCCCATATGAATTTTTATGAGGACCCTTGGACAAATTTTTCGTGGAAATTTGAAGACATTAATAAGTTTATGTCGGTTTATCGGTAAATTGGCCAAACAATTTAGTTAGAATCCATAGGCTTGTTTTTCTTTAACTTTATGGTCTAAAACTAACTTCATATAGCTTATGAACCTTTAATATATTTTTAGAATATTTTTGTTGGTTATTATGAATTTTTAATTAATTTACATGTTTAATCGATGAAAATTCCTTAATAAATATTATTAATTATTTGCCATTAGTTTTATAAGTTTATATAGTCTTGTAGAGAACTTATATAGCCTTTGAAAACTTGTTATAATTTGTAAAAGTTTATTTATTGATAATCTCTTAATTGTTGAATTAGCAAATATGTTGACTTTTCTCTAAGAGGATGTTGACTTGGAGTTTGACTAGGCTAGGGTCGACTTATAGCAATGTGAAATAGATAACATTGTAACACCCCGGGCCCTCGGACCGCTGGTGACTACTCTTGGAGACTGTAGACTAGCCCCACAAACCAACACAAGTCTTTTCAGCACACTTTGGCCTCATTCGTGCGCACCCGGAAAAACTTTCCAGGAGGTCACCCATCCTAAGATTGCTTTCCACCAAGCACGCTTAACTGTGGAGTTCTTAGCAAATGGGCTTCCTAGAAAAGAAGATGCACCTTGTTGGCATGAGTAGTCTATCAATCCTTTTTCAAGCTAAATCTAGGGTATTAAAAACATGTAGTCTTGTTTGAACTTATGTGTACTTGGATGAATGACTCTGATAGTAAGGAAATGTCGAACCACAAACTGGCGTGTAATCCGGTGCTCGTGTTTCTAGGCACGTAGAAATGCGAGGTTAGACAGGGGGACCGAGAGAGTCATATCCTGTAGAAGCTCGAGCATAAAATTTGATCGAGTGATAGCTTTCATCACAGTTAGAGTTTGAAATATGTTCTCCTCTAGCCAGACCCTTACATATATCAGAAAGTCATTATTATGTGTGTTGTACAAATGTGATTTTGGATCTAGTTAAATAGATCCATTGGATGAACCTTTTAATTACCAAGTGTAGGTGACTGTAGCAAAGATATTTATTTACATTCATGTGATGAATGTGAAAAATTTTTGAAAGTATTCGAGAACTGAAAATAAGAAACGAGAACCGAGGAACTTAAAATCAAGTTTTGAAATGTAGTCTGCATATCTTGTGAATATATTATGATTGTCATAGTATTACATAGTTGAGGAGTTTGTACTTGGCGTTAGGCGCTGATTTCGATTCAAACAGTTGTCATCCGTATCATGGATGACAGTATTTTGCAGGAAGGTTTAGCTTCAAGTTTCAATCCAGACCACAACATTTATTTTCTTTATCAAGGATTTTGCTGCATTTTATTTTACTTATTGGTGACTTTGATGATCATGGTGTATTTATGCCTTTATTATGGTTTGAGAAAACAATATGTGTTATTCTCTCAATTGTAATATTTTAAACATTTATTTTAAACGATTTTAAATTTTTATAGATTTTAGCAATTTAGAATTTAAGATTTTCGCATTCTTTATTATAAACATAATTATTAGTGTGAATTATATACAGGGACTATTGCGCCTGTTACAGTTGTATTCCTAAGTGGGGGTGAGTGTGATATCCCAGATTTAGCTTGAAAAAAATTGATAGACTACTCATATCAACAAGGTGCATCTTCTTTTCATGAGAGTTCATTTGCTAAGAATTCCACAATTAAGCGTGCTTGGTGGGGAGCAATTTTAGGATGAGTAACCTCCTGGGAAGTTTTCTCGAGTTCAACAAGTGAGATCAAAGTACATTGAAAGGACATGCGTTGATTTGTGGGGTCAGCTTACAATCTCCATGAGTAGTCACTAGCGGTCCGAGGGCCTGAGGTGTCACAGATTGTGGGATAGAATACTTATTGTTTATATTGATTAGATGATTTGACATTCTTGAGGAGATTATTAGATTCTTTTAAATTTTCTTGAATTTTGGTTTAATGATTAACCAGAATGTGCATATATAATTCTTTAATGATTAGAAATGCTAGAGTAGACTTTTGTTTAAGCGGCAGTCTTAGGATGAGACATAATAAGTTATATGTTAGTATAGAAGTATCGAACGCTATTTGGTGATGTGTGATTTTGTTATGCTTTAGGAGACGTTTTCGCTATGGATTCCTTCTAGTTGATAGCGGTGAACTGGATTCAATATATTGAAGCAACGTTATCGGTGAGTATTAGTAGTTCCTTAAAGGGCCTAGCCAGACTACTTTTCTCGGAAATAGTTTTAATAAAATTGTTAATTGTTGAGACAAATTCGTTGTGATTTATTATGGTGATATTGTTATATGGGTCAATGGACCGGGCTTACTGGTCGTTGACGAAGTGGTGGGACATCATTTCCTACTCCCTGTTTCTGAAGCAAGTTGTCATTCAGATATTGACTAGCTTCACTCGAGAGCGACATAGTCTTAAAGCTATGGGGCACTTCTCAAACTAGACTCTCTATGCGCAAAAATATCTAGGAAAATGATCTTGTTTTTAAATCTTTTATTTTGATTTCATAATATTTTTTTGGGGTTGCTTCTGCTCATTCAGTTAAATCTGACTGCTTGTTGTTTTCATCTTCAACATTGCTTACAGATTAGTACCAGCCGGGAACGAAGGGATATTAGAGGTGATTAGAGTATATTTGGATGTTATTTTAGATTTGAATATGTATAGAAGTTGTAGTTTGTATGTTAGGCATTAGTAGGTGTAGTAGGTTTGGTTATGTTAACTATATATTTTGGACTTTCATAGTTGGTTGTATGATTATTTTAGACTTTGGTTTAGCTGTTTGGATTTAAGATTAGTTGTTGTAGGTATGTTTTAGATCTTGTGACCCTTTAATGAGGTATGATTAAGATTTGAGTTTTTTGGGTTAGTAAACCCCGTGATGACCTGTCTTGCTTAGTCAACCACTAAGTCAGGTTGTTACATAAATTTTTTTTCTTCAATCAAAATACATGACACACTCTTGCTTTTTACAACAACCTTTCAAATGTTTGTATCATCCCCTACACACTACTTCTTTGAGATGCACTTTCTTGTTGTTTCTTCAAACCATTAACAACCATTGAAGCCTATTTCATTCACAGTAGCAATCTGTACAGTTATAAGCTTGATCTCTTCTTTACCATTACACAAGAAGAAATGTGGTTTGCAATTAGTATATATGTCTTTGTCAACCCTATGTATATAGAACAATCATAAAAAATAACATTAAATGACATAAACAAATAATAATAAGAACAATCAAAGATGTTAAGTTAAATGACTACTTACAATTGCTTAAAACCCAATTAGGTACATAAAACTAAATAAATGCTAAAACACTACTACACATATTCTAAACACCAACTTAACTAGCATTAAAACCCTACTTTAGTATGGTTAATTGCATACTTACATCATCCTTATTACCTACTTATAGTATGCGTAATGTAAACTTGCAGTATGCTTAATGCCTACTTACATCATCCTTAATGTCTATTGACAACATAATTCAAGCCAACTTACAAATATGCTTAATGCCTACTTACATCATCCTTAATGCGTATGCCTACTTACATCATATTTAATGTCCACTTATAATATTCTTAATACCTACTTATGGTATCCTTAATGCCTATTTACATCATCCTTAGTGCCTACTAATATTATAGTATGCTTAATGCCTATTTTTCAAAACCCTAAATACTTATATAGCATGCAAAAGACAAAAAGCCAGGAAAAAAAATAAACAAAAAAAATCACTTACGTCCTTCTTCTGTTTTCAATTTGGCATAAAACAACTATGTCTTCTCATATTTGGGATTAATATTTTCTATTAAACTTGCTTTCTTCTAATAAGTTTCCATAAATGTGATAAAAAAATTACATATTATTCAAACGAAAAAAATTACATATTATTCCACAGATTGTTACATATTATTAAACAAATAATAATAAGAACAATCATAAATCTGTCAAAAATACTTTAAAAACGAAAAATGATGAATTAACAAATAAATGAATCAAACTCATTTACCCATAAATAAAGAATAATAGAGAAAATGAAAAGATTAGATAAAACTTGTTAGTTCAACAAGTAATAGTCTAAAATTTGCGAAAGTTTGAGAAAATAAAGCTAAAAAAAAACAGCAAAGTATAGGAAGAAATGAGGTAAAGAGGTTAATGAAGGAAAAATAAAACTGATATAAATAATGGATAATAAGAGTAATATTTTGAAATTCATAATTTTAGTTTTTAATTAAACCCAAATTCTTTTTAAAAAAAAATCAATAGGTTGACCCATGAAAGATAATCTTTCATGAGAATTTGTGATAAATTATACGGATGGATTAGAATTAAAGTATATCAAACTCATGAATACACCATAATTTAAGTACTTTTATTTTATTTAATTTGTTATAATTAATTTAGTTATGAAAAAATAATACTTCGTTTGTCTATTTTAAATTTTAAGTTACAATGATCGGACATGACATAAATATTAAAGAGTGAAAATATGTGACATATATTAAAAAGATATAAAATTATATATTTGATATTGTTGATTTGTTATGTGGAGTGATACTTTAAAAAACTATGATTCATTCTGCTTGATATTATATTATGAGTAAAAGGCAATTGGATCTCTAAAAATACCAGATTCATCCGAAAGAATAACTATGGACCTATGGACAATCCTTTCAACTGCTTGAATTTTGTTTTTAATATAATATGTGTTATTCTCTTCTCTCTATCTATGAAAGTATGTTTTAAAGATAAATGAAAAATGTTTTACATGAGATATGTTTATTCACTCAACTTTCGTTAAATATTTTTATGTTTTAATTTTAAATTGCAGGTGATTTACGGGAGTAACCAATTAGCAAATAGGGTATCAGAGTGACACAATTTGTTATAATACTCAAATAGTTTATATAAGTTTATTTTAGTATTGTAATTTGTTAATATAGTGGAGGAATTGATAAATCTTCATGACTAAGAGTAAAAGTTTATATCTTACTGCATAAATTGATAAATCTTCATAACTAAGAATAAAAGTTTATTTTTGGGACTTATTTTATTATGAACATTTAAAAAGATTTAAATGTAACTAATTTTGAGTTTAAAAGTATGTTGAATTATTTGTTTAATTTTAAGTTTATCATTAATAATGTATTTTGGAAACATGTTAAACTTATTTTTGAATTATATTTAATAATATTTTCATTTAGGTAGATATTAAATTGGGTGTTACAGTTGATATATGTAATATCTGAGAAATTTAATACTTTGAAATTGAGAAATTTATAATAAATATTCGAGGATTAATTTGGATTGAGTGAATAAATAATTCTCACTATGATAAACAAAGAAACATTTGGGCTTAAGTTTATGACTAATATCATTTTATAAATCTCTTTTAATTTTATTAGTTCTTTCCTTTTCTTTTCTCTCATTTCTAATGACTAAACCAAAAATCAGAAAAAATTGTTTTCCCTCATTTCCTATTCACCATCTTCCTCAACACTAATTTTTTTTTTCAAACCATAATTCCATGAACTTCAAGAATTGAAACAATTGCTTGCTTTTTCAAACCATTCGAACCCCTGCCAATCATCCCTGTTCTCCTTCGCCTGATTTCGAAGCACAACCCTAACCTCATCTTCTTCATCTGATTTCGAAGCAACAATGTCCTTATTCACCTGATTTCGCTCCATGTTTTTCTCTCTGCAAATCTAAATACCCTTTCAATTTATGAGTTTCAAAACCCAAAGCAGCCGGCTACTTCCTTCTCTTGATGAATCTCATCTTCTACCTCGAATTTTCGCTAGAGACATAGCAGGTCTTCCCTCCAAGCCTTCGATTCTGGCGCAAAAAGGAACAGGTATAATTCTTTTCTGTGTTCTTTCTTTTCTTGCTTTGGATTTTCGAAGAACAAGGCTCCTCCCATTCTCTCCTCTCATTTTCGAGCAATAGCCATGTCTGTACCTTCTATGGCCGAATGTTATAGCCATATCGTAGCTGTATTACATTGTTTTGGTTTCTATTATCTTATTTATTTTGTTTTGTGTTATTGCTAGATTCTTAAAGTATTGTGTATTGTAAGTTAGTGTAACTATCTTTGACGCTAATGAAAATCTCTATTTGAGAATAGAGATGGTAGATTCAATTTGAAGAGATAGGATACATGACCTTGAGATATGAGTTTTTGTTGAGAAATGTGGTATATTGGTGAAAAATTAAGTATTTTGATGTTCTTGATTGAATTAGAAGCTTCTTGTGAAAATTATTAATGGTGGGATAAATATTGGTTGTGTTATTTGAATAGTTTGATATTTTTAAAGGGATTATCAGGGTATTTTAGGATTTTTGATGGTTGGTTTTGAATGTACATGTTAAGTTTAATTGAAAATTATAAAGAATGTTGAAGGTGAGTAATCTTTACAAAATATGTAAACAAGTTAGATCGCGATTATAATATTTTGATGACATGTAGAGTGTTTAAGCTCAGAGTGCACAATCCTTTTATTATTAGAAATGTTAGAATATAATCCATGAGTAAGTTACTGTCTTAGGAGGAGATGTAATAGGTATATGTTAGTATTATAGCATTGAATGCTTTTTTGTTGATGTTGTGTTTGTTATGCTCCAGGAGGCGACCTAGTTGAGAAACCCTTCTAATCGATAGTTGTGATTTGGATTCAACTTTTTGAAGCATATTTTGTGGTGAGTAGTAGCAGTTCCTTAAAAAGAGTCTAGCCAAACTTCAATTTTGAAAATTGTTTTATTAAAGTTTGTGAAATTTATATTATTGATAAAGTTGTTATGAATTATTATACTAATATTGATATGGTCAATAAATTGGGCTCACGAGCTGGTTTGTCATTATATTGACTAGCCTCACCCGAGAGTGACATAGCCTTACAGCTATGGATGTTCTTTTCAACTAGACTCTTTGTGCGCACATTGATCTAGGAAACTGATGTTGCTTTTAAACTTCTATTTTGAATTATTGTGTTTTGTTGTTTTGGATTGTTACTTTTCATACAGTTTAATTTGATCCCCTGCTGTTTCCATCTTTTAGTTTATCTTCAGATCGAAATTGGTCGGGAACGATGTGTTAGCGCCGTAGACCTAGGAAAACGGTCGGTCGGTCGGGTTTTGGGTCGGATCAATTTCGATCGGGTCATTTTCGGGTCGGGTCAGTTTCGGATCAGGTCAGTTTCAGGTCGGATCACTCTGAGTTTCGGGTAGGTTCGGATTGACCCAACGGGTTACCATAAAATATTAGAATATCCAATCGACTAATTCAACATAAAAAAAAAATCATTAAAATGTCTAAAAAAAATCATTAGAGAAATTACATGTACGATTTTCAAAAAATAGTTAGTATGTCAGGTTCATTTAAGTGCAAGAAAAATAGGGGAATTAATACTTATTTTGAAAGACTTGTAAGATACGCGCTTTATAAAAGTTATTTTGTTTATTATAATTGTAACGTTAGATAAAAATGACGTTAAAATTATCTTCACAATTTTCATGTTGGAAAGATATACAACTAACTAAGTACTTATTTCGTCTCATAAGATACGCGTTTTATAATTTAGGGTAGCGACATTCGTTTTTTGAAAAGCTCATTCAAACGTGCGAAACGTTCGTATAAATTATATTGATTTGCTTACTGAAATGTAGAAGAATTAAAAACTCATTTGACTGATTTAACAAGATACATGTATTCAATTAAGATGATTATAACGTCCTGTTTTTAAAGAAAAATAATTACGATGGCTAAAAAGACGTTAAATACGTGTTTTTTGAGATCTATTGATGAGTTTTAGGGTTCAAGTGATATACTCAATATGTTGAGATACTTTGAAAACTAAAATTTTATTTGAAATGAATTCTAACATTGAAATTACTCTAAAAATTGATATTAAATCTGTCAAAACGGGTCGGTTTCCGGTCGGGTCATTTTCGGTCGGGTAATTATCGGGTCGGTCGGGTTCGGGTTTTGTCGGGTCGGGTCCCGGGTTCATTTTCGGGTCGGATCAAATTTTCCCAGGTTAGCGGAGTTGATTAGAGTTCCAAGGATATTATATTGAGCTAAGCATGTTAGAATTTTGTAGTTTTGTATTAGGCTTTGGTAATTGTATATTAGTTTAGACTATATTGTTTATGTTGGACTTTTATAAAGACTTTTATGATTACTTTATGAATTTAATAGATGTTTGGATTGAGAATTAGCTGATTTAGCTATGATTTAGAACTAAAGACTTATTTGCACAAGTTTTGGGATTGAGAATTAAGTTCTTGGTAGGTAAACCCCGTGATGACCTAATTTACTCAGTCAATAGTAAATCGGGTTGTTACAGTATCAAAGCTAATCTGCGACCATGACTAATTCAAAATTTAATTCACCAATTATGAAAAATCTTGGCTTGGATATTAGTAAGTTGTAATTTGTAAACTAAAATCCAAAAAACTTTACTTTGAATTAAGCTAGTTAAAAACTTTAATGAGGGTATGGACGTACACAGATTAAGAAAATTAGTTATGTCTAACAAATATATATTTTATAAAATTAAATTAAAAAATTAAAAAGATTAAAAATTAAAAAATTATAAAACAAAAAATAAATTATACTTAAACTATGAGAATTACAAGTAACAGAATACGTATAACGGAAATAAAAGTAAGTCTAAATATACTTTAGATAGAACATTAATATTGATGTATAAAATGAAATTATTAACTTATCTTATAAATATACAAGGAGGTCTAAATCAAATAAGGGATAATTATTAAACATTTAGATATATTACGGCAAAAGATATATAGAATTTTTCCTCCATAAAAAAAAAAAAAAAATAGTGATTCGTTAGTTTCACCTAGTATTTGAAGCAATATTAAAACAAGGATCACGCTATATCAAACCCTCCAATCTTGATTATTTAAGGGACAATGAATAAAAACAGATGTTGTTGAAGCCTTAACAGAAGACATTAAAATGACGATTCGTATTGAGAAAAATCAAACTTACAAAAGGTATTTGAGCATAGATATAAATACTAAGTAGTAAATATGAATAATACTTGATTAAGAAAAACGAAGTATATATTCAAGGTATTTGTATAATTAAAGTTTATATTGGAAATAATGAGTTAAGTTTTTTTGTATAAAAACTTAATCATATGATTTTAAACAAAGGGAAATGGACTAGCGATAATACTTGAAAGATAGTATATCGGGTTATAATCCGTATGAAGAACACGAAAGTCCTCAAGCATGGTTTGTGGTAAGATTCTAGTCCGCCTAGGTACTATTATGTACGAGCTTTCCAACTATGAGTTAGTGACTCGCAAGTTGACGATAATAAGGAGTTGATGACGATCACTCTGAGGATGGGGTATGTTTGACCAAAGCCTTACCCCCACGAGTCCTAAAGTTTCCTTAATTAAAAGTTACATGAGATAACTTTCTATATCTATTCTATAAATAAAAGTTTATACCATATATAATTGACAAAAATAGTTAATTATGAGTTATGTTTTCATATGTTTAAAATGTCAAGTATACTATACGAATATGACGAGAATTGTGTATCGTGATATTATTATATGAATACGAGTATATGTATGTCATGTTAATATTCTTAACTCGATGACTATGTTTAAATATTAACTCAGAGCATGTATAGAATAATGATATTATGTTTATGTTATGATTTGAGTATCGTATAATATGTTATTACTTGATTATGTGGACTTTAACTTGGTTAAATAATATTTTAGTGATGCCCAAAATAAAGTTTAGTGCATTTATTCAACAATGTTTTGCTAATATTACTACTTGTATTACATTTGGTAACCTAATCCCTTTGAGTGTGAATAGACTCTCCAAATTTTATATACTTATATGTGCAGGTTGATGACTAATCAACAAACTCATATGTTTATATATATATGGGCTAATGACGTCGACGACCATATTTATCAAAAGACATGTTTGTAATAGTAACTAAATAATTATATATTTGAATAAGTTGAATTTAAAGTTTTTTTCACTTCAAGAGTTTGTAAACTAATTTAAACTGCAAGTATTTCTTAAAACTCTGATATGAATTGCTGAGGTCATTTCAAATCTTAGGTCACGACAGTCTAAATCACTTCGTTAAATCTTTGTGATCCACTTTACTTTAATGGTGTTATTACACAATTATTAATGTTCAGGCTATTTCAAAAAAAAAAAATCATTTAGCTGTCGGTACGACACTTGTTATTATTCAAGAAATTTCTTAAATTGTCGGATTTGTAGGATTGAGCTTGCATATCATGATAGTTATCAGAGCATTTTTGTATGCATTGAATTTGTGGGTTTATAGTATACTATTGATATAATATAATCTTTTGAATATTGTGTGAATATTCATATCTTAGTTACTATTGTGTAAATATACTATTTTCTAAAACTCTTGATTGTAATTTGTATTTATATTCTCAAATCATGAAATGAAAAGGGCAACCAAATCATTTCTAATATGGTATCAGTAGCCTAGTTCTTTCCTCCCTCCTCTCTTTCACTTGTTACTCTGGTCGGCAGCCACCATCTAGGGCTGAGCCGCCACCTTCAATCCTCTTCTCTCTTATTTTTCTCTTTTACATTTCCATGGCTTCATCTGCCTATTTTGGCCCACATCAAAGAGGCCCATCAGCCCCCCACTCCAACCGTCCAAACCGTGGGCTTCCATATTCTGGTCCAAGGTATTACTCTCCTTGGAATTTTTTTGGCCAAACTGGGCCTCTCCCTCTTGGGCCCATTCACCATGTCAATTCCCCTCAACACCTCGGGCTTCTCAGTATAGCAATACTCCTCCAACATCTAATGGGCCTTCTTCTGCTGGCCTTCTTGGTCCTAGGCCTGCACAGAATTATTGCTCTGGGTTCGGTTCCTCCATGGGCTATTCTTAACCGATATTGTTCAAGCTATGCATACTACATTTTTATCTTCTCTGGATGAGCAATTTTATATGAACACTGGTGCTACTTCTCATATGACTCGATCTCGAGGTACTTTACGTAATTATTCTACTTTAAAGTGTTATTTAAACAATGCTATTATTGTTGGTAATGGTCATATGATTCCGGTTCATGGTCACGGACACCTTTCTCTACCTTCCTCTAAAAAATCTCTTACTCAAAAATATTTTACATGCCTCTAAGCTTATTAAAAATCTCATCTCTGTTCGCAAATTTACTCGGCTTATTAAAAATCTCATCTCTGTTCGCAAATTTACTCAAGATAATATGGTTTCTGTTGATTTTAATCCTTTTGGATTTTTTGTAAAGGATTTGGCCACGGAGAACATCGTACTTAGATCTAATAGCACTGACGATCTTTATCCATTCCAATCGACACATAGAGATCCTATCTCGTCTTCTACATCTTCCACTTTGTCAGTTTTGTCTTCTAGTATTTGGCATTCCTGTTTAGGTTGCCCGGGAAATGCGGTTTTAGATTTTTTGCATTCCTCAAACTCTATCAAATATAATAAAAATCCATCTTTTGTTTGTCATTCTCGTCCTTTGGTTAAACATATTAGATTACCTTTTGTTACTTCTCAATCTGTGAGTACTCGACCTTTTGAGATTATTCATAGTGATGTGTAGACTTCTCTTATTTCAAGCCCTTTGGGCTACAAATACTATGTTTTTTTTCTTGATCACTATAATAATTTCTTATGGACTTTTCCCTTATTTTGCAAATCTCAAGTTTATGATATATTTGTGCATTTTAATGTTTTTGTTAATACCCAATTTGAACTCAACATCAAATCTTTTCAATGTGATCATGGGGTGAATTTGAAAATAAAATATTTCACTAATTTTGCAACAATCAGGGTATTCAACTTCGTTTTTCTTGTCCTCACACATCTTCTCAAAATGGAAAATCCGAAAGAAAAATTCGCTCCATTTTTAATATTGTTCGTACATTTTTGTGTCATGCTTCTCTCCCCTCGTATTTTTGGCTTCACGCCTTGAATACCGCTACCTATCTTCTCAATATTCTTCCCTCTAAGTTACTTGGTAATCTTACTTCCACTTACTTACAATACAATAAATCTCCCTCTTATTCACATCTTCGGGTTTTTTGGTGCTTATGCTTTCCTCTCATTCCTTCCACCAACATTCATAAATTACAATCTAGATCATCTGCATGTGTCTTTTTGGGATATCCATCTTCACATCGTGGTTACAAGTGCTATGATCTCTCATCTATGATTAATGTTTTCCATCACGTCCTTTTTGATGAAGATTATTTTCCTTTTTCCCAAACTTTCAAATGTTCCCCCTCAGAATATCAATTCTTAGATACTCCTCGCCCTTTTCTCTTAAATCCACCTCAAACCAGCTCCCCAAGCCCCCACACTTTTTTAAATTAGGGCTACTAAGAGGTTTACCTGGCCTATTACAGCAATGACTATTAGGATTACACAACTTTCTTAGTATTGTAGTTCTCTCTTTTAGTAGTTTAGTATCCACCCTCTTTCTTATATTTGTTAATTGTGGGCAAACAAGGGTCGGACTTGGGGGAGTTTGATAACACTAAATATTACATGTATTTACCCCTATTTGTATACTTGGATCGTGTATTTATGTGCAATTTTTATTCCTTTTCATTGCATTTAGCACTTGTAAGAGTTTTTGTTGCAATATTTATATAGGAAAATCTATGGAACTGTATGTAATTTGGAGGTTTAGAGATGTCATACCCAGGTTGAGCTTTGAAAAAATAGATTGATAAACCACGTATATCAATAAAGTGTATCTTCTTTTCAAGATAGCTCATTTGCTAACAATTCTGTAGTTAAGCGTGCTTCGTGGGGGAGTAAATTTAGGATGAGCGACCTCTTGAAAAGTTTTATCGGTTGTGCACGAGTGAGTTTAAAGTGGGTTGCAAAGACTTATGTTATTTTGTAGGGTCAATCTACAACCTCCATGAGTAGTCACTGACGGTTTAATAGAGCCAGAGTGTTACGAGAGATACATGACTTGCATTTGTACGAAAGCTGAAAGACAATAAGCAAAAAGAGCTGAAGTATGCTTAGACCTAATAACCAGTTATCACGATTCTCAGTTAGATATCTCATTTGAATCTGAATTTTAAATTACAATATTACTTTTCATGTGTTTGACCCAGACTTACCGTAACACCAGTCCAAAAGGTGAATTCGATGCAAATATTATTTTTGATAATGTGATCATAAGACGTACGGTCAGTTATATTTAAAAAAAAAAATTCTTCACTCATAATTTATCTTTGTAATATAACTTCTTGTTCAAGAAAAATTTAATTGTATGCATGAAATTTCAAATAGATATTTATGCATTAAAAATTTGTCTAATAGTAATGCTGTAATAGGGATATTAAATCTGCCTAAATATGAATAAGATATTTTCAACGACCATGTGATACTTTATATCTCCAATTTAGAATTTCTTATATTTTACCTTTAAAATTATTTAGATTTAGGGAATATGAGTTTCTTAAAGCACATTGTTTAAATTTTATCATACATAAGACATGTACTTCCTTTGTAGCGTGTTTTATTTTCAAATCTAAGTTGTCCCAAATATTCCTCAGCTTACAACAATAATAGTAATGTTAGATTTTTAAACCCAAAAGATTTTGGCCTGCTATATGAACTAATATCTCAATTTTATTGGTCTTCCACATGAATACTTCTCTATTTATTCCAATTTTTTACCATCACAATTTGTAAGCTTATATTTTTCATATCTTTTTCCACTCTTGTCCTTAAAATCATTTTTGGTCTTTTTCGACCTCTTTTTAAATCTATTGAACTCCAACTTTCTATTTTCGTACTAGTTGGCTAATACCATTTCTTTACACATGCCAAAACAATTTTAAACGATATCCTTTGACTTTTCTCAATATTTGCAACCCCTAAGCCGTTTTCATATTTTCCTTTCGAATTCTATCCTTTAACTTTAGGGTTTAATACCATTCATCATCAAAACATTCACATTTTTGCTATTCTTATCTTTCTAGTAGGATCATTTCTAAAAACCCAACATCTTGATCCCATATAGTAACGTTGGTCTAATGGTCGTCTAATAAAACTTGTTCTTTAACTTTAGGGGCATACCTCGATCATACTCTCTCCGAACAAATTTAGTTGTCCCATTTCCTTATTTGGCAAAGTCTTTTTAATTGTCCCATTTCTATTTTTGTCAATCTTTTTTTACCTAATTATCCTTAATTCACACAAGTAATTACGAATATACCCCATATACCTTACTTACCCAACTACCTTTCACTACTTACCCTTTTACTACTTACCCTTTACTACTTACCCTTTTTAATGGACTCCACGCCCTCCTTAATAATCGTGCCCAAGCAAATGGGACATCTAAATTGGTTCGGAGGGAGTATTATATTTCAATGACCACTTATTTTGTCACACTAAATCATACATAACAGTAACAATACTTGAAGATGACAAATGTCATTCTTAGAGAGTGTTGACAAATGAGATTATTTTAGTGGATGATAGTTGATTAAATGACAATATTTACCTAATTTAAAATTTATTTTTTTCAAATTGGAGCTAATTTAGGTAAAGTATTTATATAATTTATTATATAGAAATTATATATACCTAACCTATAATTTGATATATTTAATGGAATGAAAAAAGAAAGTATTTGATAAATAATTTTAAAAAAATTAATATTTAATTTTTGTTTTAAAGAGGATATGTATTCGATAAATTTAATCATGATAATATATAATTACATTATTGTTTGAAGTTATATTTTTATACATTTCATACTTATAATTCATGAATTGTACGAGTTTCTATACTAATTTGCTATAAATCTATTATATTATTTTCTAATCTATTCCACAAATTAAACGTCTCTCTTTTTGTTTTATTCTCACCTTTATTCATTTATTTGTTTGTTATTGTTTGTTTATATCCTTATCAACGTTATCCCAGGAACGTTTGTTAGTAAGATTCATTTGTTAATACTCTTTTATCTCTTGAATTTTCTATTTAGGAATTTGACATAAATATTGAAAAATATTTTTGCTCAATGTAAGAATAATATTTAATTCTAGGACTAGGATAGTATTAAAAGAAAAAATCTATAAATAAGTGTTAATGATAATAAAAATTATTATTATTATTAGTATAGTAATTAATGAAACAATGTAATTAGAAAAAGAAATAGGGATTATTTTTTGATCCCCTAATAAAAGAAAGAGGGGGTAAACGTTCAAGTTTTGAAATTTCATCTCACAAAAATCAAGTACAATCCTCTGCGACTTAAATTTCACGCAGCTCTTAACATCGCGCCTTCTATACTCTCTTTTTTTTCATTTCATACAAACAAATATCTCCGCCGCTTCTCCCCCTTCTCTCTCTACAACCATTTCCATACCCTAGATTCTCTCTCTAGTTTTTTATCTCATTAATGGCGAAGAGAAAGATCGCTCAGAGAAGAATGGCTGCGAAAAAAGCTGATGATGTTAAGGACAATGCCGTCGAAGAAGAAAAAGTAGATGCAAAGTCCGAGGGAGAAGAACAAGCTGAGAAAAAGCAGGTTGAAAAAGAAAAGAAGGAAACTAAGAAAGTCACTAGAAAACCTAGGAAGCGCATCAAGCCTGATTCTGAACCAGAGTACTTCGAGGATCAGCGTAATTTGGTAAATATTTATATTCTTTATATTGTTTTTGTTTATTTATCTGATTTTCTTCCTCAATTTGATTCCACTGTTTGAATTTCAATTAGCATTGGGAAATTAGGTTTTGTAGGGTGGATCTTGAGTGTGTTTTTAGGCTGGATTGCTACTGTGCGAGTTTGTTTGCAGTTTATTGGTTTAATTATCTTGTTAGTTATAGAATGCTTGTTACACTTATTGCTTAATAGTTACTGGATTAGTTTGATGAGTGAAACACGTTTATTTTAAAGTACACAAAATCCTGAGTGAGACCATGACTCTACACCCTTGATTTCACTACAACAAAAAAAACCCTATGGTCATGATTGAGCCAAAAACTTATAATTGTAAAAGTAATTATGTAAGAAACTATGAAATAATTTTAAAAATGTTTTTAATTTATAACATAGTATTTATAGTATTTTTTTATATATAGTAACCAAATAAAATCAAACAAAAATCCTTTTCACCCTTCTCATTTTAAAATCTTTCTTATTTGATCGTACTTCTATATATATATATATATATATATATATATATATAAAATGTCAATTTTAAGAGTTATAAGATTAATTTTAACACTTAAAAGACCAATTTGTAGGTTTGAAATTGACATTTTAAGTTATGGAATTTGACAATTTCAAGACTTAAATAGTCAATTTCGATACTAGACCAATTTAAAGAATTAGAACACCAATTACAATACTTAAAAGTTCTCATTTCAACTATAAAGTAGGATGGCTCACACATCGAAATTGATATAAACATTGAAATTGATATAAAAAACTTTAAAATTGACCTTTTAAGTCTTGAAATTGGCTTTTCATGTCTTAGAATCGTCCCTTTTAAGTCTTGAAATTAGTATTTCAAAATCCTCTCAAAAAAATTATTGGGCCTGTGCCAGTTCCACGGCTTAAGTCGTCTCACATGAGAGTTTATGTTTGAAGTAAGTTTGGAGAACACAAATTCTTGGGTGAGACCGTCTCACTTGTGAGACACGTCTTATTGGGTCGGCCCAATCATATATATTTATTGACCAATTTCACAAACTAAAATGTGAATTCTAAGAGTTAAAAGACTAATTTGAAAACTTAAAGGACCAATTTCAAGGATTTGAAATTTCAAGGATTTGAAATTGACATTTTAAGTCATGGAACTTGACAATGTCAAGACTTAAAAGCTCAATTTCAACACTTAAAGGACCAATTTAAAGACTTAAAAGACTAATTGCAAGATTTAAAATTCTTATTTCAACTTCAAAGTAGGATGACTCAAACATTGAAATTGATATTGAAAACTTTGAATCTTAGAATTGGCTTTTTAAGTCTTGGAATTATCCTTTTATGCCTTGAAATTGTCCTTTTATGTCTTGAAATTAGTATGTCAGAATATTTTTTAAAAAATTATTGGGCCTGGGCCAGTTGCATGGCTTAGGCCGTCTCACAGGAGAGTATCTGTTTGGAGAAAATAAAAACAAATGAATATAAAGATGTGTCGAAGAGTTGAATATTCTGGAATTTGTCTGATTTAATTGTTGGCAACAATTGTTTAAAAAAGTGAGGCAGTGGAAGAGGTTAGGGTTTCTAAATCTAAAGATGTAAAATTTTGTTGATTGCTGGAATCAGAGTACTTGAAATATTAGGAAAACGGCTAAGAACTGCTGAGAACATGAAGCAAACCTTCCTCAGTTTAAGGAGAACTAATCTACCAAGTACTTTGAGTGCATTTGAGGGAACTGTCATGGTTGTTATCCCACTGAAGTGGGATCTCTATTGCTCATAGGCATGCATTTTATTCTTTGAAGATAAATTAGTAGTTACTATACCTTTTTATGTTATCAATCTTGAGCCGCTTTTTTATGGCTATGTTTCATGAGATATATGTGCATAACATTTTCTTTATTGCAACTTTCATTATTATTTTTGATCAATGGAAGGGTGAAACTTGGATATGATAGTGAATTTGACAAATAGGCATGATGCTTTTAAATGAAAAAGCACAATGTGGATGGTTGAAATCATATTGAAGGGACACATCACTAAGTTATAGGCAAACACAAATTAACAATGCTAAAATCAAGATAGATCCAAACTGCATTGAATGTCCTAGTGCATTATTTGAAATTTATGCGAAGCGTGATTTCATTTATTATACCATGAGTAGCGTAAGCAAAGTGGCCAATCATACTAATTTTGTGCGTTTCTTTTGCAGGAGGACTTGTGGAAAGAGGTATTTCCCGTTGGTACAGAGGTTAGACACACTTACCATTCTATTGCCTGCTTTTATAAATTTTTCACAGGTTTAAATGCATTAGACAATGTTGATATATTTTGTTTATATCCAGTGGGATCAAATGCACTTGGTTTACGAACATAAGTGGAATTTTACAAATTTAGAGGTATGTTGCATTTGCTAGGCTATAGGCTTTAATTCTCTTCTTTACAACTTTGATGCTTTTAATTTTTGGTTAGCATTTTGCTCAATGAATTATTTACATGTTTGACAGAATGCCTTTGAGGAGGGTGGAGTACTACATGGCAAGAGAGTATACATGTTTGGGTGCACAGAACGTATGTATTGCTCTTTCATTTTACTCGGTTGATTATGAATTTATGATATCATACTTTTCGTTCCTCTTCATTGAGTGAGAAAGAACTAAAAATTGATGTAATCTTTTGTGTGTATTTCAAAATTTGATGTATCACATATGGCTACATATGGCTTTCTTGATGGCTTTATTGATTTACCCTTTCTAACCTTATCCCGATTTATATTATATTTTAGCATATTTGATGACTCCTTTTTCAGTCTTATTCATTTTTTTCTCGTCTTTCTTTTCTATGCAGCTCAAATGGTGCCTTTTAAGGATGAGATGAAAATAATCCAAGTACCTGTCGTGGTTGCGGTAAGTTGTTTTTTTTCTAATTGTTGGATGGGAGCTTTAAATTTCTTGGTTATAAATATCTTTAATCTGCTATTGCTTGTGGTTATCCTGGGTATATCATATGTGAGATTTTCCTTACTGATTTATTTTAGATTGAACATAGGCTGTTAGGCATTTTTAAAACTTCATGTATATACGAGTTCATGAGCATTTTAAAATGGGAATGAAGTACTGAGAAGACAATTTATCAAAACTATTTGGTTGAGTGTCTTTATCGAATTTTTTAGTATAACCCTGCATAAGTTCCCATGTTTTAAAGTTGACCGTGATTCTTGTTTCTTTTTCTGCTTTACTGTTGGCTGTGAAGTCATTTTATTCATATGCAATTCAGAAGTCTCCACAATAAACCATGACAATCCATCCAAATATACAATAATTTTGTTTCTTCGAGTTTTGTCATATTTCATTATCTTTTCGCTTTAGTATATTTTAACTGAACTTGTTTTTGTTGAACTTAACTTGGTTTTACTCGACTTGTTTTTGGTGAACTTAGTTTTTTTTTCAAGTTTGGAATTCATTTTGCTGAACTAAACTTATTTTGTTGAACTTCTTTTTACTAAACTTATTTTTGCTTTACTTAAAAATTTGAATTTCTTTTGGCAGTGTAGGATATGTGACGCCTTATAGTCTTGGTAGAGATGTAATTTCCTACAATAACAATTGAAAATGAGAGGTTGTTTAGGTTATATTTCGTGGTTTGATTGCATTGTTTGCTTGTTATTACCAATTACAGATTTCATTAATCCAAATTGTTTTGAACAGGTTGTCTCGCCATTTCCTCCTTCTGATAAAATTGGCATCAACTCAGTTCAAAGAGAGGCTGAAGATATAATTCCCATGAAGCGCATGAAGATGGACTGGGTCCCATATGTTCCTTTAGAGAAAAGGTATAGTGAGCTTTCACTAGTATCTGCGTGTAACCCCAATGTTGCCTACAAGTGTGTTTCATGAGCTGACGGTATGGACTATCAAATTTACAGGGACACTATGGCAGAGAGGTTGAAATCAGAGATATTTATCTTGAAATGTACTCAAAGAAGGTATTCTGAATCCTAATTCTATTCTGACAATCTCTACTTTCATAAGTGTTTTAGTCAATGAAGAGTTTGTGTTAGTGTCAAATGAGCTTTCATCAACTTGGCTTATATTATGGTCTTGAAAAGACATGTTGTCCATGTTTATTTTTGGTCAAGTTTGTACCATATTACTTCCTTTTTGGGGCTCATTAGTGTGCTTTCGTTTAGATTAAATATCAATAAGTTAACTTATAGTTCAAGTGCCTTTGGCTGGAATAAGGTTGTGGGCTTTTGTTTTGGGTAATTTATAAACTTAGTTTCTGTTATGGTGGTTCTGATTTAGATAGACAGCTGAAAGATGACTATAAAATGGGGGAGATTTAAGAATTTTATTGCCTACCTAGTAGATGAGTTTATGATTAGCACCTTTTAGGGTGCAAAGTATTTTTTTTTTAAATACTGTTTGGGTGTTTTTTCACATTTACACTTTATAATAATAATAATTTTTTATATTGTAAGAATTGTTGTTCTGCATACCTTGACTATTTTATCACCTTATCTTGGATTTTGTTAGTACCTCTAATTTGTTGCTTATGTGGAGCTTTTAGATTTATTGATCGAGTTATGGAGGTTGCTCATTCTTCATATTGTTGAACTATGGTGTAGGTCCGCATTAAGACATTTGAAGGAAGAACGTTTCAAGGCGTATGAGTATTGTTTGCCTTGTAAGTTCTCGTAATACCTTGTTTGTCATTTTAATGTCCAACTCCATTAAGAAAAGATTTAGTATAAAGTTCTTACATATTTAAAAAAGCCAGATTTCTAGTTTCTTCTCTTAGTGAGTCTAAATGTTGTCAATTTTGTTTTCTTATGCTCCTGACAATTCATTTTTGGCAGATTTCTACCAACCCTTCAATGAAGACGAACTTGAACAAAGTACTGTTGTGACTATTGTTTATGAAATGGATCCGAAGCCTGTAAGATTAAACGATCTTAAGGAAATTCAAGTTATATTTCTATAAATGATACTTTTGATTACGCCTAATTAGGTCGAGGTCGAGTTCAGGTTTGGGTCATGCATAAATGGGTTAGACACCCCTTGCTCCGAATCTAACCTGTTTAGTTAATTGGTTACATGATCAAATCGATATGGTTTCGACTCACATAATATGGTTGGAGTTTTTTGTTCCCATTTTTAGGGTATTAAACAATGACTCCATCTTAATTTTTAGGTCTCAGTTTACTTTGAAAAATATGAAAATGTTAAATGAATTAAGTTCAGGTTATATTGGTTGATTTGGTTTAATTGAATGAGTTTTAGGTTTAAATTTTTTTTACCTTAATCTACTTAAAAAACAGATTAGGTCGGGTCGATTCATTATTAATTGGGTCAAAAGTCTCAACTCATACTCACCTATTTTGGGTTAGGTTTAGGTCGAGTTAGCTGGTTGGGTGAGAGCTACTTTTGATGCATGTGAATGCAACCTTTTTTTTTGTGGGGAGGGGGGGAGGGGATTACTCTTTATCAAATAGACTTTTGACATTGTGCTGATTCTATCTATTTGGTAAAAGCCACTTTTGCTGCCAGATCTTAAGAATACTAAATTTAAGCATTTAATAAATAGAATGATATAAACCCTTGCGAGTTTTGTCATAAAGAATCAGTCATGGAATTGTTACTCATACATTTTTCAAGTTGCTGTCCATAACAGTGGACTAGCGACCTTTCTATCAATGATTTAATTTGCCATGTGGCCCCCTAAGTTGTAAAAAATCAAAACTTTTACGATTTGCTTGGTTGTCGATATTAAATGATGGGAATGGTAATACAAAGTTAGTATAATTTTGATAGGAAAATCTCTCGACAAGTTTGATGGTCATGCTTGTTTTAATTCTATCATCTCATTTTTTTTTTCACAAAAATGAAAAATTGTGAGCAAATTTTTTTAATGATCAAAGTTTCTTCACTATGAGAACGACATACTTTTCATAAAATTTACACACAAATCATTTTCGTAACTTCCATTTAGTATCAATCAACAACCAAACAAACATAGTTTTTTTGTGAGGATTTGAGGACTTTGATTTTTAGATTCAAAAGTAATTATGTATAACATAAACTAGGGGAGCTCTCCTCCCATATCGTCTATGATAATTCCATTATAATGGAAATATGAAAAATTAAGAGGGGAAGGGCTTGAGAATGTAATAATGGGTAAGAGTTTGAGATGGGGAAATGGATGATGAAAAAAAGAAATCAGGGATAGAGGGAGGTGAGACCAAACCTTTGAGGGGGTGGTGGTTTCTAGAAAAGAGCTAGACTGTGTCATTGATGCTGTGTTTTCTAGGAGTTTCATGCATTGATTTTACGGTGGTAGATTTGTAAAATTTTGGCTGTGGAAGCCTTGAAGGTGCTGCTGGTCTTCCAATCAACAGTGTATTATTAATATACCATTTTTTGAATATACCCAACAATAGTTGCAGTATTTATGATCTATTGCTACTTTAATTTGTATTTCTTTTCTTTTCCAAATAATAGTAAATGCCATGATGCTTTAAGTAACTTCTATATTTTATATCTGTTGCAGGTATTTTGTGAATTTGATTGGGAGTTTGATGAAGTTGAGGTAAAAAATTTGATACTATCATGTTTTTTGTACTCTTTAATTCTCTATTTCACTTTAATAGCACATGTGAACTTAGGATTTAGTTATTGGATGTGTGCTTTACCATGCATTATTTTCAGTAGCTCTTTTTAATCCAAAAGACAAAGATCTGCAAATTGAGTCCTTGTAATAATGGCTGTCTGCTATATGTCGTTGCGGGAGGAAAGTGTATACCTTTGAGTTCTTTTGCTAATTTGCGAAAGAATTACTAGACATGTCTATCCATGCCTATCTGAAACCATCTTTTTTAAGACATGTCCCTAACCCAAAGCCCTCAATGGCCATCTCTTGCTTCTGAAATTTAGTTGTCTACTGGAAGGCTTCAGCCCGTTGTGTCTGCAGGTGAGACTTATAGTAATAATCATCAATCTATATTGCCTTTGGCACATGTTGACATATATATATATATATATATATATATATATATATATATATATATATATATATATATATACATACACATTTATTTCACAAGGAAGCTTGTAAATTTACTAGTGTTTGGTGTTACTTTATTTTGGTTCTTTTAATCATACAAAGGCAAATCCATGTACAATGTCCTATAGTAATTTTTGTATGTTGCATCAACGAGTCACCAAACTCTGTATTGAGTAAAATCGATGTCAATGTTTTATTGTTTGGAAGCTTGACAGTGTTAAGTTTTAGGTGTATTGGATAAAACTATATCATGAGGGGCAGTGTGTGAAGTTTGTAGTTAAAACTATATTATCAATTAAAAATTTGCTCTTAAGTATTATAATCCTCAATCCACATACTTTCCCGCACTTTCATATTTCAGGAATTTACTGATAAGCTTATTGAAGAAGAGGAACTTCCACCAGATCAAAAGGAGAAATTCAAGGTTTGACATCGAGCTATCTGAAACTTTCTTCTCATTTTCTTGCAGCAAATTGAAAAAATGTCTGTCTATATTGCCTTAGGAATATGTTAAAGAGAAAGTACGGGAAGGTAAAAAGGCAAATCGTGAGGTACAAACTGAATTGTTATCAAGTTTTAGAGTGTATTCTATTGTAAGATCCTTTCCACATAAAATGGTTTTCCCTTTTTTCAGGCAAGGGAAGCTCGTAAAAAAGCTTTAGAGGAGATGAGTGAGGAAACAAAAGCAGCGTTTCAAAATATGAGATTCTACAAGTTCTATCCTGTGGCTACACCTGATGCTCCTGACCTATCAGGAGTGAAGGTAATGACCATATTTCCTTTGTCTGATAAGTGTATTAGGGATGATTTACAGGAGTAATTGGATGAAGGTTGTGACAACTGATAGAAATAATGTTACTTTTTCTTCATCGTTTCACTTGATCTATTTGAACGGATTTTTTTTGTGTTGTCTCATTTATGACGAAAACGTGGTTGCCCTTACCTCAACTTTAGCATTCTTGTCTCTAAAATATGCCACCATTCCATCCTAGTCGATTAACCCCATTCTTAAATGACACATAAACTAAGAAATTAGGTATAGTGGTTTAAAATAGCAAGGTATTTTGAAATAAGAGAGAATAGAGAGCGAAAGTGGAGGGGCCGGATTCTAAATTAGAAAATTCCAATGGTTTAAATTGGAAAATAGGGCAAATTGAGTGGGGTGAAGGGAGCATTTGTTATTCACTTTACCCTAGGTTGGACCGTGGTAGCCCTTAATGGCAATGGGATAATGTGATGTTGTATTCACTTCACGACTATTGACTTAAATCATTCCCCTGTTTGTTGTATTCACTTCACGATCTGACTCAAATCATTCCTCTATGCAGGAACGTTTCATTAACAGGTATTACGGGAAGGCTCACGAAATCTTTTGATGGATGTCTCCTGGTCGAAAGTGAATAGCAACAGTTAAAATTCACTATCACCAGCATCTTAGGATTGCCCTTGCTAGTAGCTATGGCTATTAGCTTGTAACGTTGACAGTTTAGAATATTTTAGTGGGGGCACAACCTCAGTTGCTTGCTACGCAATCGCAACAAAAGTTAGTGACTCGAAATGGATAGTGGCTGGCTGGTGGGTGATATTGTAATTGTTTTATTTCTTTTGTCTTATTTATTTTGCTACAGAAATTCGTGGGACCGAGTACATGTTGAGAAATTCTATGCTAGAGGTCCAAATTTTGGAAATGAAGCTAGATCTGTTCTTATTTGGTTCTCTATGCTTTTAAAATAGTTTTCTTATATTTTCTAGTTAAATTGAAATTCGAACATCAAAATGTATTAAAAACTTTTAATGGTATTTTTTTTATACTAGCCAAAATAAAACTTTTAGTTTAGAGGTGGCCTTGGGTATATGTAGATTAACCAATTATGAATATAAACAACATTTAACACAATTGAGCACTATAATCAACAATTTAACACTTTATAATCAACAATTAACACTTTGTAATCAACAATTAATACAATGTGAGACCGTTTTATCCTTGGTTTTTGTAATTTCTATGTTCCTAACAGGAACACTACCCAAATAACTATTGACAATTTTCATGAATTTCACATAGAATTTAAATTTCCATAATTAGAAATTTCTGAATGAAGTGAATTCAATCTAGCAAGTGCTGTTTGAGGAGGGGTAACGAATATGAACTGTTTCATATCTTTCTTTCCCTTAAGACTTCGATCTGTTTCATAACGAATATGGGTTGATGACTACAATTACGACTAGAGGTGTATATGGGTTTGGTCTGGTCTGACACTAAAATAAAATCAGTCCATAAATTCTGGCTAGAGAAATTTTCATGCCAGACCATTTTTCACATCATATCAGACGGACCAAACTGTTCTACAACAGACTGATTTGGTCTGATCAATGGTTTTTGCTTTTTATTTTTTTTAAGATAATGTGTTTGCTTATGCAAATAGTTTGTACTTTCAATTGAATTTATGCAAGTCATGATTACCATTTAAAATAGGAAAATTCCACGTGGTAATCCTGAGTATTTGGATTTTCACGTAGTAACAAAACTTTTTTAAAAATCACGCGGTAACCTTGGATTTTCCCAAATTATTCTCTGTGACCTTTTTACTTAAAAAAACGTTTGAAAACATTAGTTTAGAGTTAGACAACTGAAGTTCGAAAACCCCTAAAGCATTCTCAATGGTGACTAAAAAAAAATTTCTTACCAATCTCACTCTATACTTTTCCTTTCTACCATATCAAATTTTGTGTAGAAATATTTATTAATAGAAAACGAAAGAATTTCCAAACTACTTTCTCCCTCCTACTTTTTTTTACTCTACCCCTTCTTTTTATCTTTTAGTTTTTATTTTAGAATTTATTTTGAACGATGAGTCTCTTGTCAAAAAATCTCAAAAATTTTCACTTACTTTTCTCCAATTCAACTCTCCAAACATCACATTTTTCCTATTTCATCCTAATTCCCTTAAATCTCTAACCCTAAATCCCCAAATATGAAACACAAAATCATTGAAACGCATCTTCAAAGATCACAAAATCGAGCTCTTAATTAAAAGGATAAAAGTATAAAAAAGTCCAAAAATCATATAACATAAACAAATTAAAACAAACAAAAAAAACTAACTTGAGAGAATCCAGTAAATGGTTTAAAAGGGAATAACCTAATAAACGGTCTAAAATTCGAACCGGGCATCTTGCCTAAAACTTTGTCTACACCAAAGATTTGGTCTTTGAGTTTGTAAAGGAACATCCATGGCTACTCTATGCTTGCTTTCTTCTCAAAGTTTCTTCCTTCGCAGTTTGCATTAAAGACTTGAATACCCACCTCTGATTATTGTCATTCATTGAAATTTAGATATCAAAAAAATTTAAAAATTGATGGAAAAGTATTTATTATAATAAATTTCATTTATTTATTATTTATGTACTTTTTTTTATATTTTTATCCCTTTTAGTTGAGAGCTCGATTTTGTAATATTTGGAGATAGGTTTTATTGATTTTGTGTTTGAAATTTGGAGATTTAGGGTTAGGGATTTAGGAGAATTAGGGTGAAATAGAGAAAATATGGTGTTAGGAGTGCTAAATTGGGGATATAAGGGGTTATCGAATTCTTCAGCTGTCTAAACTAACCTTTTTTAAAGTTTTTTTCGGGTAGAAAGATCACGGAGAATGATTTACGTAAACCTTAGGGTTGCCGCGTGGATTTTTAAAAAACTTTGGTTACCACGTGAAAAACCCAATATCTTAGAGTTATCACGTGAAATTTCTCTAAAATATGATTATTCATAATTACATAAAACTTAACACAAATTATGTAATTTAATCAATTGTAATTGACAGAAGCATAAATTAAGCAAAATGGGAAAATGTAAAACATAAGTTTTCTATAGACAAAATCATTTGAAATGGATGAAAACATAAATTATGTAAAACCTAACACAAACTTAACGGTCATTCCCTTAACCATTCTGAAATAAGTGCCAAAATCGATAGAATGTTAAGAACTTTTGATGAACGATACTAACATCAATGAACTAACAAATGTTTGATAATGTAAAACTTGTAAAGAGACACAAAGATTTGAGGAGGTTCACCTAGTTTCTTGTTTATATTATATCAAAGGAGTATAAAACACTCTTACAAATGAAGTATTACAATTGAGTAAGAGATAAAATCAAAAGGCTATGTGTTTGGCTTAGGGGTTGTGTTTGATGATTTTTTTGACTGTATGAGAGCTCTCTATTTATAGGAGAGATCACACTAAGTAACATTAAATACATTAAAACTATGATTAAATGATAATGAAACATCCCCAAGTATTTGAAGAGTCAAAAAACGGCATCCTAGGAGCATCAGAGACTTCGCTCGACCAAAACAGGGGCTCGCTCGGTCGAGCAGCTTGGTTGAGCTGGCTACAGGAAGTTTCTGGTTGCATTCTGTCTGCAAGCTTGACCCACCTTAGAGCTCGCTCGGTCGAGCGGCACCTCAGAGAGCTTCTGATAGCATTGCTCAACTTGCATAGTAGAGCATCTTGAATTAAACCTTTGCACTTATTCATTAAGTCCCATAACTCCTATGATTAACTCACACTTCATTACCCAATTAATCCATACTTTTAATAACCATCATAAACCACAATCACCAAGATTCAACTTAATACACCCACATTAACACTGTAACAACCGTTTTTTTTAAATAATAATAATAATAATAATAATAATAATAATAATAATAATAATAATAAATTTCAGAAAAAAAAAAAGAAAACATAACTCCCCATTAACAATAACTTCCCACTTCTCCCTCTAAATCTTATAACCAACCTCACATAACTATTATAAATTAAACCGATTATCCTTAATTTCATTCACATTATTACTCACACTTCCTTTTTCTCCTACAAACTCTACCTCCATCTCCCATTTGCTTAAAAAAATTCAAGTCAAGAAAACGCAAGATTTCGATATTAAAGACAGACCGAGATTATTAGGAGCGTACGTTGTCTAAGATCGCGTGACAAGGTAATTCTCAATGTCCATCTAATTAGGACTATCCCGTTAGTATTATGTGCTAAGTGATAATTAATGTGTTTAATATGATGCATGATTTTATATGACATTATTTTATATGATGTTATGTTTTATATATTCTCAAATTATATTTACTATTATTTTTGTCAAAGTTGAATTTATAATTATTATTTTGATAAAATTTATATTATTATTTTGATAATGAAATTTGATACGACTTATTTGAAAGAGAAATATTTATGACATTAATTCCTATTGCCACCAATTGATGTTAGAATGGTGATTTGAAAACTAAGATTTCAGTTGGATATTCCTGAGATATATATTTATTGGGAAAATTTATGATCATAAAATAAATTGTATAATGAATGTTTGTGTGCACGCGACTAATTATTAAAATATATTAAATCACGTAAAGTGTAACACGAGGGAAATGAAGCTCTTATATTTGTTGTGATCCAAGTATAAGGGTGATGAACAGGTTGCCCTGTTTGGTTAGTATAGCTGCTGACAGGTATTATTATTTCTGATACTTGATACGATGTTTGGTCTTCCTTCTATTTGTTGTGATCCAAGTAGAAGGGGTGTGCACACTAGGGTTCCCTGAAACTACTCTGCTGGCCTTGAATTATTTGGGGTGACGACCTCTTGATGAAGTAGGTATAGGGGTAAAGCCTCGGCCTACTGGCGTTCTCGTTCCCTCAAATTAAAAATTAATTATGTGTTTGTCATTATTAAATATCAAATTAATAAATTGGTTTATGTGATATTATATATATTGTTTTCTCAAATTGTTTTCTATTAAACTCAGCTATATGTTATTTTCTAAAATTATTTCCAATTTGATTATATTTTATTTTTTTTAAAATCATTTTCAAACTTAATCGTTTTACGGGATGGAGTTGGAATTACTCAATTTCCTGATTTTGGGAGTTTTTCCCTTGTTTTTCTTGCATTCTTATGTTGCAGGTTATTGATTGCGTGGGAATCGTAGAGTGAGGATCACCTAGAAACATAGCTTTTGTTATAGTCGTATTTCAGTTTAAATTTTACCTTAGATTGTTTAAATTTTATATGGACACAAATTACGTTTCAGTCTTTTCTTATGTTGTAAGACCCTTTGTTAAATTTAAAGTTATTAAGTTATTTCTTAGTCGTTAAGCCTTACATTTATTTTATTAGAAATAGATGTGGCGGTAACACTCCCATGAGTAGGTTTTGGCTCATGTTTTTCATTAAAGGTGTTTTCAAAAGTCCGACCTATTCTGAGGGTGTTACAAACACACTCATTGGATTCCATCCAAGAGTCACACATGAATGCACACATCAATTGTGCACTCAAGTCACACCATTCATGACACTATTGATAACACATTCTGCTAAAGTTGCTAGGCATAGCAAAATGTTGAGATGATTCTCCTTCCTGGTTCATCTCTACTGAAATTGGATGCTGCTTCAAGATCTGTCTGTATTACTGCACATGGGGTCACCTTGTCTCAAACCTTTCCTTGCTTTAAAAGGTAATGCAATTCACTTACTTGAAACAAGTAAGGTTTTCATAACTTAGTACTTGTGCTAAGTTGTTTACTCCTTGAGTTGCAAGGCTAAGGAACAGTAGGCACACCATTGATGAGAATTGAATAAGACACAGAGGCAAGCCATAATTTAACCAAAGAAATTTAAAAGGAAAACCCAATTCAAAAAGAACAGATTCCAAAAAAGGCCACTCAATGGAGTTGTCAAGAACCTCAATGCCCATCTAGCTACACTTACAAATCATGTTGTTACTCCAGCTTAGTGATGGCCATGGAGCGGGTTACCCGGAACCGAATCGGTCCCGAACCGCTTGAAACCGTCCCGAAACAGGAACCGTTCATGACATGTTCCGAACCGGCCCGAATAGCGGTTTCACGGTTCCGCCGGAAAAAAAGTTGCCGGAAAAAAACTACTTGAACCGGACCTAAGAACTGCGGGCCGGAATCAAAATTGGATTATACAAAAAAGAATAATTGCTTTTGAGGTAATGCTCGAAAGACATACGGGTGAAAACATAAAATAAAGATTAATAGAGATATGTAAAGAATGAAACTTATTACATAAGATATTTTGTTGTTTTACCGATAATGCAACCGCCAACATTAAATGCATCGAACTTTTGTATAACGAACCTGCATTTAGTTTTATCCTTAGGGGTAAATTATTACACGTACGTTGTTGTGCTCATATAGTAAACTTATCTTGCCAAGCAGGTGTAAAACAATTAAGTGATTTATTAGATCCCACTAGAGACATAGTGAAGTGGCTTAGAGTTGGACAGGTAAAGAGAAGATATAAGCAATTATGTGACCATTATCAACTAAAAAAAGTGTATTGGTCATTAGATACTCCTACACGTTGGGGCTCAACCCACGATTTATTAAAAAAAGCGATTGCTTATCGTCCAGTTATAACACAACTTTATAGTGAGTGTACAGATAGCTATATAAGTGATGACACATGGGAACTAGCTATAGGTGTACAAAAAATATTAGAAGCGTATGACCACGCAACTAAGATTTTTTCATATGTTTACGAACCAAACGTCTACTTAGTAATAAGTGAATGTATTACTATTTTTTATCATCTTCTTAAACATTCGCATGAAGATACTAACACATATTTAAAGCCGATTCTTACAGATATGATGGACAAGTGGAAGACATATTTTACTGATTTTACTTTCATTTATGGAATTGCGGAAATTTTAGATTCATGTTTTAAGACAAAAGTCCTTACTAAAGTAATTGGATTTTACTACCAATCATTAGATCGCCCGCCTAGTGATGTATATAATTATGTTGGAACTTGTAAAAAACTTTTAGCAGAACTTTATGATTACTATGCTAGTGTATATAACCCAAGTCGCGATACGTCTAGGCGTGCTAGCGTCTTGGCACGTCCCACTTATTATAATTCCGTAATAGCTAACATAATAAGCCAAGATGGTAGTTTTGTAGGATCATCTTCTTCTTCACCCTCTACTTCATATTTAGAATTAAATAATTATCTTAAACATCACTTTGAAATTAACCAAGGTAGCTATAATATTTTAGAATGGTGGAAAGAAAAATCTATAAAAGTTCCCATATTATCGAATTGCAAAGGATATCCTTGCAATTACTGCTTCTACGATTGCGTCGGAGTCTGCTTTTAGTGCAGGTAAAAGAGTTTTAGACGAAAAGAGATCTCGTCTTGCTCCACATAGGGATGGTCATGGGGCGGGTCTAAAGCGGGTCTGGCCAGACCCGGACCCGGACCCTTTTATTTTTTTTGGATTCAGACCAGGATTCGGACCCTAAGGGTTCAAAATTTTCAGACCCGGACCCGGACCCTACGGATCTAGCGGGTCTAGGGTCTTTAATAAGTCTTATACAAAGCCTCTTTGATTTGTCAAAATTGAACCTTTTTCGAGTCTTTTTGTATTTTTGTATCACAATCAAAAAAATACTTAGAATTCAGAACAATTATCAAGTAAATAAAAAAACAAATAATCAATGAAGCTTACTTACTTTAGTGATAGAAGAAGTATTATTCATTCATACTAATATTTTGTTCCAAGAAGTATTATGCATCAATTTCAGAATGATTTTTTTTCATAATATTAGAATTAAGAAATCATAAATTAAAAATATAAAATTTAAAAGTTTAGGGTTCGGGTCTGGGTCCGGGTCTTCACCTTAGAACCTGGACCCGGACCCGTCAGATTTTTTTGGATCCAGACCCGGATCCGGATCTGATGGGTCTCAAAAATTAAGATCCAGACCCTTAAAAAAGGGGCGGGTCCGGGGCGGATCCAACAGGGTCCTGGACCCATGACCATCCCTAGCTCCACATAGTATTCAAATATGTGTTTGCAAGAAAGATTGGGATCAAGCGGAGCTTCGAACACAAGGACTAAAGAACGATGATGATCAAGGCGATGATGATCCATGGATGATGATGGATACATCTGCATCGTCGTCAAGAGGAGAGTCAGCGGAAGCATCTAACCAACCAGATGATGATGACGAAGACGAATAGGATCAATCGGACAACGATCAATCAACATTCAACAACTACAAATAAATGGTATGACAAAGAACTATGTGAGCTTTGATTCCTTCGGGATACGTAGGCAGCTTAGTATTCCTTCGGATACTAGGTTCAAGTCCATTTTCTCCCTCTTTTTTTATTAATCATCTTTATCGTTTCTTATTAATTTATTTTTTCATTCTTTTTAGTAAATATTTGAATAACGATAAGAAGCAATGAATTTCGCCAATAATCAAGTAATCATCAAAGGTACGTCCGCATTATTATAGTATTTTTATATTATATTTAAAGGAAAAATAAAAATGAAACCGATGGTCCGACCCGCGAGTTGGAACCGCCGAAACCGCCTCATGAACCGCCAAGGAACCATTTGGAACCTCCTGGAACCGGAACATTCGAATCAGGTTCCAAATGGAACCGGAACCGAATGGAACCGGAACGGAACCGGCCCAACCCGGAGCGTGGCCATCACTACTCCAGCTCAAGCCCCTTTGAGTGTAACCTTAGAAGATGATGGAGTATGTATAGTGGTGCCCAGAAGAACTACTAGAGCCAGAAGAGTAAATTTCCCCACTACTGCTAACCCAGTTTCAAGAATGAATGATTTAATTGAGGAAAAAGTTATGTCACATAATGAGGTAGCTAATGATCCAGGGGATAGTAATACAAGTAATCCTTATTTTACCTAATGATTATTTGCACATGGAATATTAGAGGGGGTCATAATGACCCTATTAAAATTAGAGACTTAAAGAAGTTTATGATTAGAAAGAAAATAAGTTTCATGGGTGTTATGGAAACTATAGTTAAGGCTCAACAATTTGAGAAAATCACTATGCAACTTAATAGTAAATGGATATCTCAATATTTAATAATTTTAAGTTACACTCAACATTAAAATGTATCTTACTCAATATTTAATAATTCTAATTTACATTTTTTGGTCAAAATTGGCGCTTGATGATCAAACTACTAATACAAGAATGTATAATACTTATAAATAATAAATATGAGATTAAAATTTTACTAAAAGTTAGAGCATGTAATATTAGGATCGAGTATTTTCATTACAAATTCTACTTTAAAATGGTTTTCGGTTTAGTCTGGTCTAAAAAATAAAACTCAGGACTAGAACGAAAGTCATAATTAAAAAAAAAAAATTAAACCAGACCAAACCATTTAAACCGTAGGCTAGACCAAATAATTATATTACAGTTTAGTCCGATTTGATTTGTGGTTCCTAACTATGACTAATCTAGCAAGTGCTCAAACCAAACATATCTTGATATAGGACTCATAAACAAAATCTAATTAGTTACTAGCTTAAAAATATTATATTAGGGCAAATTTAAATGTTGATGTTCAATGAACTATATCAACAAGAGAGATTGCATGTAAATGTTGTCATTTGGATAAAAAGAATACTATATTTGGTGATCAAGTTCTAAAGATTAGGACAAAATTATCTCTATATGTTCAATGAGTGATATTCATCATTTATATGGAGTGAATTTTTCTCTTGTTGTTCATCAATTCATAATTTGGACAAAAAGAAATGAAAGTATTCCCAAATCCTACAAAATAAGTAAAATTACATTTCGTTATTAAAATCAATTTTTATGCACTAAATTTACATTAAAACCACTATTTTTTGTTTCATCAAGTAAAAAGTATTTTTTGAAAGGAATTGTACAAGTTCAATATACTTATCATTTACAATTGATTTTTATTTCAATATTTTCTAATTCATTAATCTATAAGATATATCTTTTAATCATATTTATTCGATATGAATAAAGATCAGTATTATCCATATTTAAAAGTTTTATTGCTATTATCATTTAAAAAATGTTCAAAATTCAATGTACAATATGAAAATCCAAATATAAAAATATTTAACATAAATTAAATTTTAATTTTATTAATTTAAGCATAATTTTATAATAAATCAAAAATTAATACTCAATTTTTTAATATTCATTGAATGTTTACATTTCATATTTATTATTATGAATTATTTAACTTTTTATACTCCTTAAAAAATTAGTTTAATTGTAATTATTTAATTTACACCTAATTGATCGAAGTTCAGTATAATTCAACTCGATTTAAAATCCAACAAAAAAATCAATTTAAAATGACATGTATATAAAAATAAAATCATATATTTACCGGCTTTAAAATATACTCAAAACAACTAAATATCCAAACCCATACATGACACATCTAAGAAGTTCGAAGTTGGAAGTAGGAACTAACGGATTGATCAAGCGACCGAAGTACGATACAATTGCAACTTCTCCCTAGTTGAAGTGTGACTTCATCTTACTTATCATTTTCCAACGGGAAAATTTCTTCATTCAAAAGTATCTCTCTTTTACCCGCTTTCTCTTCCAAATTCCAATTCATTCCCCCTTCTGTAAATTCAATGTTTAATTAATCCACTAAAATGGGGATTCACAATAATTCCCTTTCTCAATCTCGTCAACCTAACAATCAACAACCTGTAATCACCGCCGTTGATGACAACTCTTCTCTTACCCGCCGACAACCGTCTGATTTTTCATCAAAAACCCAAATCAATGGTTCTAAATTATCCCGGAAAATCAAGAAACGGTCTCATGATGAAGCCTCCTCTGCGTCATCGTCTTCTTCAATTCAACGAGGAATTCGGATTGCCCATAAACGTAGAAACCCTAGATTTTGCGTGAGAAGAAGTTCTTATGATGTTGAAGCTATTGCTTTTCCTCTTGGGATGTCTATTGCTGCTGTTTTGGCTCAGGTTTGATTGCATTCTTGCGTTAAAGTTTTTATCTTTTTTGTTTTTTGTAAAGTATTTTGTTTTGGGTTGAATTGTTGGGGGAAATTTGGGGGGATAATTTATGCGTTTTGTTTATAATTATATCTTATGTTTCTTACTGATTAAAGGTTCAATATTTATAGCTTTGCAATTGGAAACTTTGGGGGTCTGAATATCTGATGCAATTCTTGAAGTTTTGAAGTTTTGGGTTTAATTGTAATTTAGGGTTTTAGATTTTGTTTCTGTGTTTGAGTAGGTTAGATTCAGTAACTTTTATGTTTTTCATTCAATAAAGTTGATGTGTTGATTGAAAGGAAAAAAAAGTGTCTTTTGGTAGATGAGATTTGAATCATTTGATGCTGTGGATTGAATATGTAATTGATTTTAGATTTTAAATGAGTTTTTGGATATTGTTTGAGGTAGTTATACAAATGTGCATTGATTGGTGTATTAGAACACTAGTTCTAGTACTTTGTTATTGTTTTTTCTAATCGTGGCAATTTTCTGCTATTGCAAAATAGGTGAAGTTGGATTTATCTTGCCAATGGATCTCTCATGTTCATTTACATTCAGTAGTGTTAAATGGTTCAAAAAGCAGTTTTTGCCAATTTAGGATCCCTGAGTTGATGTGTGACATATTGTCCATGGTTAAGGACTCTGGTTTCTGTCTGGTCCTGCTGAGAAAGCCTGTTTGAGTATTGGCTTTGCTGAGACCGCCTTTAGAAACCCATCCTTGTCCTCCAGAGGTTTTCTTCGTGTGACCTTGGTCCTGCTGTGTGTTCTCACTGTTCATGATACTGAAGTAGAAAATCATTGTGTGCTAAAGTGCTTTTAGAAACCCATCATTTATTCAGTGGCACTGGACTTGTTTCTACAAAGTTATGATATCTGTGATGTTAAATCTGTTCTCTTGTTGTACTGATCCCTAATGCCTCCTTAACGCTAGGAGAGATGAAGGATCAATGATGATTTCAGCTTTCAGCCCCTAGTGCTCTGCCAAGGTCATACTCCTTGAGATAAATTTTGAGATATTAAATGCATGTTCACCATGACTAATGGGATCAATATTTATTGGATTAGAAAATTATTATATTAGTTAGCCTATAATGCCTCCTTGTGACCCTTTTTGACAATTAACTGTATAATTGATAGTTGATTGTACAAACTCATAATTGATCGATTAGTTGATTTGAGTAGCTCACGGTGTGAAATGTTTGGCAGAAGTGTTTGCTGAAATTAATTATTAGTTGATAGCGTTTGCTTGTTTAAACTTGTCACATGAGTCATGACGTATGCCATGAATGTTTTCATTTTCCACTTGACAAAAGTTTACTTAGAATTATTGTCAACATCATTTAGTTTCTCGGGTATTATTGTAAATATGCACCGCTTAATTGAAGATTATACATATGATAAAATTAATATAGCTTTTTATCTATTTTCAAAAGAAAAGGGGATGGAGGGGGTGGAGGGAGTTGTGACTACTGGCTAGTTATTGATCCTTTTGCCCTGTCTTTGTCCTTTAAGGGTACTCAAGAACATTGCCTCAAGGAGTGTGATGAAAAAAGTCCTCATTCTCCTTTTTAGTTCTTTCTCGTCATCATTGTCGTGCTCGGTGCTCCTATGCTTTTTTTCTTCTAGGATTCCCATGCCTACATCCATCGTCCCAATGAATATTTAAGTAATTGTTACGTTTTCTCAACCTATAATTCTTTTACTTTGCATGCAAATAATCTCCAACCTTTGTGGTTCTACCACCATTATTCATCCCAACAAGATCTTAAAGATAAATTTTGTTAGATTTGAAATATTTGAAGCCTTTTGCATCATCAGAGTAAATTAATAAGTGCTTTACTTGTCAATTTTTTCATTGACCTATAGTTTAGTTTTATGCTTCAATTTAATTTTTGTTTTCCCATATTGGGGTATATATGTATTTTTTTTCCAAAACTTTGAGTTTTGTTTTTTGCTGATTTGTGACAAAAGTTTTGTCCCTACATTGTTCTTGCACATTATAGGTAGAATTGACTTTTGGAATTGCTCTGAGCAGCGTATATTTATTTTATAAGATTGAATATAGGATTGTTTGTCAAACTACTAAAGCACACAAAACTTGCTCTTTTTTTGTCCAATCTTTTGTTACCAAACAAGCTTATATCTTTGGTTTATTACATTAGAGAAGCATGCTATTATCATTTTTTTTGTCTGCTCTGGTTCTTTGGCTAAATTATTATATTGGTCATTAAAATAGGAAGGATTTCCATTTTGGTATTGTAGTTACCATCTTAAGTTATCTCCGATCAATGATAAAACTATCAAAGAAGTTATCTTCGATTGTCCGCTGGTAGCAAACGTCATGTGCAACTTCACACAAATAACAAGTGCACATGATTTAATGAGCCATTGTACTTTAATTCATTATAATCTAAAATCAAATAACTTTAGATCTTTAATCCCATTGAAATAATGAAGTAAAATAAAGTGGTGCGATTACCATCATTAAGCTTTGATACATTGATAAGTACTTATTAATTTAGATGACGTCATCAATATCTTCTCATTAAGGGATATTTTCAGAATTGAATTTGTCAAATGGAAATATGTACATGAAGCATAATTCTAGAACAAATGAGTTAACAAGAGATATTATAAAGCTAGAAGAGAAAGAATTATCTCAAAGTGGACGCTTTAAGTACTTTGGGTCCATGTTTCAAAAGTAGTGAGGATATTCAACTGGATGTGACCCCTTAAATTAAGTGAGAGGGAAAAATAGAAAGCAGCCACAGGGGCATTAGGTGATCGAGGTGCCCTAAAGCTAAAGAGAGTTATTTTGGACGTCTTCTAGACCATTGCTGCTTTATGAATCAAAATGTTGGGTTTTTAGAAAGGATTGTAGAAAGATGACTATAGAAAAAATGCAAATACTTAGGTTGATGAGCGGGCATATTTTGAGGGATAGAATCATAATCGAAGACATTGGAAAAGGTTTAGTTGTCATATCTATTGAGGATAAAATGAAAGAGAGCTGCCTAAGATGGTATGGGCATGTGCAATAACGAATTATTGGAGGAGAAAGAGAATCCTTGTGGATGACCATTGGATTTGATATATTGGTGACCTGGAAAATAGGACTAAGGATCTGACATTGTTGTTGTGAACCTTTTCAAGTTCAGTTCTTTTGGTTTTAATATGATTGTTCACATTTTTGGATTTATTATTTACTGATAACTTTGGGCGACTTCTGTACAGTGCTTGTATAATATTCTTTTGTGTTGTGTTTGGGCGCCATGATTTCATTTGTTGGATTTGGGTTGATTCCACTCTTCTAAATTAGTTAGAATTACTTGATTTTATGATTTTATATTATTGAAATCTATTATTTGAAATGAATTACTTGATCCTAAACACAACCTGATTGATCTAATTGTTGCTTTCAGATTTTGGAGAAGGACTTGACTTCTGAAAATGCTGCCATTGATCAACTTGCAACAGTAAGATACTTTTTAACATCTTGAAGTTCACATTTTGCAACTTTAGTAGTTTAGTAGCAATTTTCCAATTAATGATGATGTTTTGATATTTTAAGTTCACAATTTCCAGTTCTATTCTGCTATGAATCTGATTTATATTTGCCTTGATATTGATTTTAATTATTAGGGGTGTTTTGGTGTTTTTCACACCCTTTGCGCATTTTATTGAACTTACTAATTGTTTTTCGCAAAATAAGAATACTTATTTGTTCGACTCCCTTCTTTTTGACATGCAGATTTGCTCTTCAGCGGTGCGGGAATCTTTAACCAATGTAAGCCACTAAACATTGTGCCGAACTTTTACGAATTGGTGTTTCTACTATCCTTTGGATGTTCAAGTTAAGTATATGCTCTTTTGTTCCTTCATTTTATGACAACCAGGTATTTGGCGACAAGTTTGAAGCATTTGCCAGGAATTTTGAAAAATCATTCGGGAGTACCCTTAGCACTCTTAGATTAATAAAAAAATCATCTATAGACAGTATAGAAGACGATCAAAAAAGGAATAAAAGTGTCGGTGATTGTATTTCTGATGCAATTCAAACCTCTGCTTCAAACAGCGGAGAATGTTCTACGAGAATTTATGATATCATTGGTGCTAACACCGAATCAATAAGCCATGAGTTCGAGACTTGTCTAAACACGAGTAGGGTTGACGAGGTGAAAGATAGATTGCCATTGGATTCTAGGAATTGGGAGCTTCCCTTGCACGGGCATACGAGCTCACAAATCGTTGTTCCAAACAAGCGGAATTTTTCAGGCAATCATTTGGTGGCCACTACGTTGGAAAAATCCGTTGTTGAGCAGACTCGTGCAAACAACCTTAAAAGTGTGGAGATAGGACTGATGATGAAAAAGTTGCAGCTAAAGGAAACTCAGCTGGCTCTTAAGTCTGATTTAAATTTCTTGGAGAGATGTAAATTATCTCTCGGAATTTCAAGAACTTCCTTCAAAGCGGAGAAGTTTAAGAATCATCTAGAAGAGACAAGACATAGTGAGCTTCTTAAAGTGTGTGCGGACTTTCTTGTTGCCGATTTGCTTATAATGTCTAGCTGCCTTGGTTATGGCGTATATGCGTTTTCTTATGACAATCTTCGTCAACTTACAAGATCGTGCTCTGCTTCGGAGGTATGATAATCGCTTTTAATAAATAAGATAGCTTTTAGCATAAAAAATTCCTGATATTTAGTTATGGTACAACTGTTTTAAGCCTTTGCTTCGTAGTCTTTTATCTAGTGACTTGTGAGTAGAGGTGTTTAATGAGTCAGGTCGGGTCAAAATTAAATGGGCTGGGGTGGGTCAAAGCCCATTTAAACCCAACCCACTTTGACCCGTTTTTTAAAAGTTCATAAATTCTTTTTTTTATTCAACTTTATGGCCGTTGGGTCAACCTATCTATGCATATAATAATATCATATAAAAATATAAAAAAATTTATATAAAAAAAGTGTGAAATTTTTTTCACAACCAATTCCTATAATTATCCAACCCGGCCCGACACTTTACACCAAGGCTCAGCCAACTCATTATTGACCCGACCCTCTAATGACCCATTAAAATGAGACCCTTAACCCGTTGGGTTGACCCGCTATTTCAAACACCTCTACTTGAGTTATGAGTTATGTAGATTGAAGTCCATAGTTCTCTTTCGAGTTTCCGATTGAAAAATATGTTTTTAGCTATAAATCTTTGCATCTTCTTATGTGTTTTGAAACTTAGGCATTTATTGACGATTTTGTTCAACTATGTTGAATTGCCTTTCACATAGACCGTGATATATGAGGGTGGGGATGCTTCTTTAAGATGTATCGTTTGCCCTTAACTTCTTTATGTGTTATATACTATCTTTGTCAATTGTGCTGCCAAAATCATCAACACTGTGGAAATGCATTTTGACTACTCGCCCAAATCAATGTCCATTATTGATGATTGAACTTTGTCGAAATTTTATCCAAGATCATTTGGTTCTAAAAAGTCAAAACGAGACCCTCATTTCGATATGTTGTGAGAATTTTTACTTTCCAAAGGTTGTTTTTGTTTGTTCAAGGATGCTTAACACCATGATATTCTTGTCTTAGGTATCCAAATCCTGGTGGATCCCAAAACCCATGGCATCTTTTAACTCAGGGCTGCAATCATTAAATTGCCAAATTCAAGTCTACAGCCGGATGTTGTTTGGTTTGTTCATGATTTTAGCCATTGCTTATGTGCTTATCCAACGCTCTACAATGTCGAAACAAGCCATGCCAATCACATTCTTAATACTACTCTTAGGTATCGGTTGTGGCTTTGCGGGAAAGCTTTGTGTAGACACATTAGGAGGCGATGGATATCACTGGCTCATGTATTGGGAAGTTTTGTGCATATTGCACTTCTTCATCAATGTTTTTACGCCTTTCCTCTTTTACGTTCTTAATGGAGCCATTCAAGTAGCTCAAGAGAAAAAAAGCCGCCCATTAATTCCGTTTTGGATGAGACGGTGGTTGTTTTATATAATTCTTATCGTAATTCCGCTTTGTTGCGGTCTTTTGCCTTTCGCGAGTCCGAGAACTTGGTGGGAAGATCATTTCTTGAAGTTGATCCAAAATCATCTTTTACCCGCTTACGATGAAACATATGAAACTCATGGTGCTGCTATTAGTTTTCACGAATGAAGAATTGATTATTTGTGTTGTGTCATATGTATGTTTAAGCATAATGTATTGTAAACACTAATAAAAGCTTGGTTGTTTTGATCAATGTTTTTCAATATATGAAAGTTTTTGTCTTTTTAAGTTGTGTTAGGAAGCAAAACTAGAACTATATACCAAAATTGAAACTATCAAAGACCAAGTATGACATGCGCAAGCTATCATCAAAAGCGATAATATGTGATATTGAAGAATGGGTGTGCGAGAATTATGGATTGATGTAGTGATAGTAACTTTTTTTTTGTTGACTTTGTGTAAGAGAATTGGTTCTTGTCTGAAATAAAAGCTATTAAGGTCTTACACAAGTGAAGAACAAGATAGAAAACGCACAAAAATACTGGTAGAAAGAACACACATTGTAATGGAGTATCATGGATACCTCCTTTTTGACAAATGTTTTATTTATTATGATTATGATTCAACAATACAATAATAAATTAACCCTTCCACTTGAGAATAAACTCTCAAGATAAGATCACCCTCGTTACTAATTCAAAAGAAAGAAAGCTCTTTTGGTATTCACCCTAGCCCCTCTTTATGTATTGCCTTATTCTTTGTTGTGTGTTGTTTTATTCTATGAAGTCATAAGCCCTTTGAATAGAGGGCACACAACCTTCTAGAAACAACACTTAACTCAAAAATAATACAACAATTAATCACAAATTAATCACCCTTCATTGCACCCTTATGAAAACGAAACGAAAAATCTAACTGTTGGCCTTTTGACTGGCCGCTCGAACGAGCGCCTAGATCAGAAGCTTTAATATCTAACAGTTGTAAAGTGATGAAAAACAAGAAATTGAAAAATCAATCTCCTCATTTTGAGTAAATATATTTACCCTAGTACAATAAAGGGGAAATATTTTCATCTTTCTTACCAAAATATACTTAATGATCTCGCTTCTCTTTCTTTTTACTCAAACTATAAAATTTCATCGAGTGTTGCATACTAGTATGTAATAGTAATACTATAAAATAATAAATGATGTATGATGTATGATTATTTATAATTTTATGTTCTCGTATTAATGTTAAATCTAATCGCATGTTTTGTATAATATTATGTAACACTTGAATTTTCTTTGTTCCCATGTGATTTCGGTTCCGTTTAGAGGGTTGGAAATTCAGGAATGTTACAGGTGAGACTTAATAGCCGAATAATGAAGTCAAAAACATTTCTGTTTTTTTCAAAATGGGTAATTATAGGAAAGTTCAATGTCGTTGTTTAAATGTAATTTTAACCGTGATTCATGTTCTCATTCGATATGCTTTTAAAATTTAGCTAGTCTTAGACGAGATGGCCTCGTAATGAGACAGTTAATTTGGGCCCGCCCAATTGGCGCATATAACAACCTGGACATTTTTATCATTTTCTTGGCATTTTTCAATTTTGAACTTAAAGGTATCAATTTTAACCTTAAAGGTATCAATTTTCAAAATTGATACCTTTAAGGTCAAAATTGATAAATGTCAAGAAAAATGAAAAGGTATTACATGCGTGTGAAATGGGTCGGCCCACACTGTTAGAGTATAACATATCATGGGGCATCAATCATCAGCTTAAGCTTTTGGTTGAGTTGGTTCTTGATATGGTATTAGAAGCCAGTGTGACAAGAGGTCACAGGTTCAAATCTCAACCACCCGGAGAGCATGTGTTGCATCAACATTTCTAGCCCAAAGGGCTCTTGTGTGAGGGGGCGTGTTAGAATATATAACATATCTCATCCAAGTTTTTGTGTTTAAAATTTTCATAATTTAAATGGTTTTTATATACATCCTCCATTTTGAAATACTTCCTACATTTCGGTTTTGGACATTAAAACTATATCACTCAATTTTATTTATATATTGTGGCTAATGTATAAGTAAAAATATAGTCAAGTGAAATCTTCTTTAAATCGTCTAATCGCATATTTTTATAATATTAACTTTTTATAATTTTTAAATATGTATAATTTAATATATAATTAAACAAAATAACATATTAAACTGCATAAAAAGTAAAGTATAACAAATATAACAAACAGAAAAGTAGTAAATAATTTTGCCAAACATCCCTTTCTAAGAAATCATTTGCCAATGAACAAGGTCAAAAAACATCATTACATTGGCTTTAAAGTACAGAGGTGAAACTTGTATGAGCAAGTACAATTAAATGCTGAATTTCGATTTTCATTTGAAAAACTCAGCTATAAACACAAGAAATTGGGATTAATTAAAGGTAAAAAACATGGAGTCAAGTATGAACAAGACAATGGAAGAAGATATTTACTGGCAATATTTTCACTTCGCCCATTTCTTCCTTACTTTACCCACTGATTTCAATCATCACCTTGTAAGTTTTTTTTTTCTTCTTAAAATAAGAAATTTATTTTCTTTTTCATTTTGATGATTTTATTATTATTATTATTATTATTATTATTATTATTATATTAAAAAACATGCACTGCCTGATTTTTAAGTTTTACTGTTCTTGTAAAATGTGTTCCTATTTACTACTATAATTAGAAGTTTTTTTTTTTTTTTTACTACTTCCATTGTATCTGGGTTTCATAAAGGATTGATCATACTAAATTATAATTAATTTGTTGTGTTTTTAAAATTATTTTCTGAAATTGGGGGAAAAAATTATGTCCCATAACAAATTTGAATATCTGGGTTTTGGATTCTGGTTGATCATACCAATTATTGTCATGCAGTTAACGTTCAATAAGCAAAAGTCTCATTGCTTTTACAAGGGTATACCCAGTAAGGTTGTGTAGATCTAAAAGCTTAACCTTGCTTAGGTGCAGGGCTGGTTCTATGGCTATTCCGGGTAGCCGACCGCCTAGCTAGGCCCCCAGAAATAAAGGGCTTTAAATATTAAAAGATGCTATTCAAGCTCGAATCTGAGCTAACACTTTTTAAGTGATTTATTTGTAAACTTTATTTTATATTTAAAGTAATTTTAGAATATAATAGTACAATACATTTTATATAATGAAAGCCCTATTTTGAAAGATATCGCAAAAAATAAAGAAGGCGTCCAAAATCTTTATTCCGTGTGGGTGCATGCGGTCACTTAAATGAAATAAGGATTATGTGATTTGATGCATATGTAATTGCAATTTATGATGATATGGGTAGCAATGTGAAGTACTACCTTAGATTGTAGAATGTAGTTTTTTAAGATAAAATTAGATTATATATGTAATATGCAAATAAATATGTGTACAAATTAATTATGTGAATGATAAAAATTTTTTAGTGGTTTTGGTTGTTAATTCTATTTTGTGGGTGAATTAGAAAACTTTTGTTTACCTAAAAAAAGGTGAACTTGATGTCTTGCACTAAGGTTTTAACTGTAAACAACATCTTTGTTATAATTGACTAGAAATAAGGTTGCATCTATCCGTGATTCGACCCTTGAGATTTAGCTTAGGAGTTCGTCTAAAATCTTTAGTAATTTGTACTTAACTCAAATAGAAAAATCAATCCCTTAGGCCTCTTCAGCATACTTGTTGAACCCTTGAACTTGTAGTTGAGTTTGATGTTAAAAACTTCAACCTACATTTTTCGAGTCAGAGGCGAATGCAGGATAAATAGTTTTGGAGTGAGCTTAGAGGTGTTCAAAACAAACCCGATAATCCGAATTTTACCTGATCTTGTAAATGAATTAATGAATTTGATTTACAATTATGTAAAAACAATATGGATGCAAAACCCGATTTCAAACCGACCCGAAATGTATAACCCGAAATCAAATCGATGACCCGAATCAACACCTCTAGGTGGGTTGAACTTTTATCTCTACATGTGCCAAGTCATTCTTATGTGTTATATGTGACACTATTTAATGTTAAGTGGGTTTTAATCAAATGACCCGGGTCTGGACCATCCAAGTTAGGGTAGATTCATTGACCCATTTGAGCATTTTGTTGTTCTGATTGCTGGCTCTCTTTATGTTCTTTGTTCTTGTGCTTCCGTTCTTAGTCCACACCATTGGTTTCTAGCTTCTAGTTAGTTGATTATATATGTTTTGTGCATCATTGATCATCTAACATGAGATATACAGGAAATATGTGATGTTAACTAGTCTGGACTTTTCATTCTTTTCATATGGTGCATCTAATGACATGTTTTTCTGTTCCAATGATTATGATAATCAGACACTTCCCAGTAAATTTACCGATTACATGAGAACTACTTTACCTCAACAAATAGTGTTAAAGGTGAACGGACTTTCCTGGAATATCAACCTGAAGAAAGACGGAGATGAAATTATGTTACACGGAGATGAGTGGGAAGAATTCGCAAATGCGTACTCTTTGAAGAACGGAGATATATTGGTCTTTAAGTATAACCGAAAAGAATGTTTTGAGGTCTGGCTCTTTGATACTAATAATTCATGTGAAAAAGAAGCTTCATACTTTGTTACCAAAAATGTTAATCATGATCAAGCTCATGGTTGCAATGGACAAGAAGTGCAAGAGAAGTTGAGCAAGGATTTCGTTGCTACGAGCCAAAGAGATTCCGATTATGATGATCATGCTCTTAGAAAGAGGAGGGCAAAGAGTGACTTTGGCACAAGCGCTCGTACTAGAGGTATAACTATGTATTTATCTATCTTGTCATATCCTTTATTTTGATGGAGTCAAAGATTCATAGTTTTTCGGTTTTGGATTATACTGAACTATATTAAATTTGTTCATTAGATCATACGCCCATTTTTTATTATGTAAAGTTGTGGATGGTGTTTGCTGCCAAGGATCTTGGAAATAACCTCTTTGTTATCATTAACAAGGGTTACGTTGCGCACATCTGCCCCCCAAAACCCAGATAGATGGAAGTCGAATAATGACATTAGGGTAATGAAATTTGTTGTTGTTGTTGTATTCATCTATTTTATTTTCTCTTGACTTCTGCAGATATTTTTGATGAGCAAGATGAGTCTTCTAGTGATGATATTTTTATCTATAAAGAGACTATAACTTGTGCTACTAAGAAAGCTACTAGTACTAGAGGCAAAGAAGTGTTGTCTAATGTTACAAGGAAAAGAAAGCGCAATGGTGGTATGTATATATCCTTTGCCCAATATACTCTCGACATCTTCAATTGACATTTTAGTACTTCATAGGAGGAAACAACAACAACACTGCCATAGCCTTAATCCCGAAAGATTGCATAGTCGGAAAAAAAGATTAATATTGTTTTTGGTGTTTTTTTCATGTATTTCCTTTGTTTTTGCATATGGTTATAATGAGCAAGATGAACTAGGTGAAACTTTTTGTGAAGATCATTTCATTCTCAAAGATGCTAGAACTTGTACTAAGGAAACGGCTAGTGCTGGAGTTAAGGAGGTGCCATCTAGTTCTTCATGGAAAAGAAAGGGAAAAGCTGGTATGTTTTACACTCTTTGCCTCAAAATACTCTGTTAAATTTTCAATTCGCTTAAATTGTAAAGAATGTAAAAGAAATGTGGATATAATGTGGGTCAATTAGTTCAAAACCCGAATTCTTTGATTCAAGCATAGATAAATATTCAAAACGAAGTGTTCCAAGTTTGTTTTAGATGTTTGATTTAAGAATCCAACATGGGTATTTGAGTTAAAATGACCTCTAAAATGCAAAAATAGGCAATGAGTTATCATAATAAAAATGTTGATGGGAGAATCATGGAACATCTAGTGGTTGGAGACCCCCCCCCCCCCAAAAAAAAAAAAAGTTAAAGTATGCATAGATGTAAAAGTATTTCGAGTCCGAGTAAATACTACAAGTGGATTCTATGTTACTTGGACTCTTCATTTTGCTTCACATACCTATGTACGTTCCTTGAACATTGATATGACACTTAAACACTTCATTTTAGGTGTAAAATTGAACATTTAGACGTTTTCGACACTTGGACACGTACCAGTATCCAACATCAGTACCCGAGTCCAAGTAACATAGAGTGGATTTGTATCTAATAATAATTTGAGTCCACCGTTATTGTTCCCATATTGCACTTGTATATGTACTTGTTGGTAACATACCCTTAACGGAGTATTCGTGATGTCTTCCTTTTGTACCACTTTGCAGCTATAAACACCACCCAGTCTAAGAAGACGTTAAATATTCATCGAATATTCTATAAATCAAACAGAAGGGAGATAACCGAGAACGAAAAAGAAACAACTCTTCAATTGGCAAGGGAAGCATCAATGTCATACGCTAATTCGTTCATTGTAGTGATGAGACAAACCGGTGTTTACAAGAACTTTTTCATGGTACTTTCCTCCCGTCTTAATTAATTGTCGTCTTAGATTTGCATAAATACTGCATTGAAAACTCGAACTGAGACAGATCGTACACTATCACTATGTTTGGATGGAGGGATTAGTGGGGAAAAAAGGAAGAGATTTGGAGATAAATGATTTCCAACAATTTTAGGGAAGAGAAATTTGGAAGGAAAGGAAATGGAGGGACTAATGTCCCCAATTTTGTTAATAACCAAATCTTTGCAAGAGACGAAAGATATGGAAGGAAAATAGCTCGTTAAGCAGGACATTGTTCATATTCAAACTTTTTTGTGAATTCATTAATATATTAAACTATATTGTGTATTATTATGATAGTATTTAATTTATTTAGAATTTTGTAAAATCTATTTTCCTTTCATTTCCCTTCAATTCCCTTCTTATCCGAACAAAGAAAATTCTCCTCACTAATCCCTCCCCTTCCTTTCCCTTCTCTTCTTTTCTTTTCCCTTTCTTTCCTTTTCTCCTAAAACCTTATCCAAACATAGTGTATAAGATAAAATTAACTAACTGATCATAGAATTAACGCTTGCGTTTTTTGGTTATGTTCAGACGATTCCTTCAGAATGGAACCCGAAAAGAAAATTTAGAAAGGGTGAAGAAGTGATTCTCAAAACGAAAGCAAACGAATGGGTGTGCAAAATTAGCATCGGTTCTAACACAGGTTTGCAAGGTTCGTCGTGGATGAATTTTGCCCGCGAGAACTTCTTGGAAGAATTTGATGTGTGCTTGTTTGTGCCTTCTACTAGCTCAATGAAGGGGATGTCTGTTTTCGATGTCAGCATTTTCCGGGTGGTGCCCGAAGTCGTTCCTCCAACTCTAGTAATTCGCCGTTGATAAATGACTACTGAATTGTGAAGTTGTTGCACTGATGGGTTTACTGGTGGTGATCTATGAACTGTTGAAAAGTAGATGATGGCTTATCTTCTTTGGGTTTTTAAGCTTGATTGCTTCTTTTGCTGGCTTGTAATGTGAACTATTTTAACTATGTGTACAAATATGAATACTTTCTTAGTTTGCTCTATAAATACTTGTGATTGAAGATTAGAAATCATATTTTTTCAAATCAAAACTGTTTTTGTTTAAGGTTTCTTTTGGTTTTGGCTTGAAAATACAAAAAAAAAAAACTTATAAAATTTTTGGTTTGGTTTTTGTTCTTTAACTTTAGAAACTGAATAAACTAAACAATTACATTAACGGCCCGTTTGGTACATGGTATTAAAGGGCGGTAATGGTAATAAAATTAAGTAATAAAAAATTTGGTTGTTTGGATGTCTTCAATGGTAATGGATGGTAATAAAATAAGGTAATGAAATTACCAAAAATGACCATTTTTATTACCATCAAACAACCTGGTATTAGGCTGTAATGGTAATGAAGTATTATTGTGGTAATAAAATAAGGTAATGTTGTTTCGAGCTGAAAAAAAAAATAATAAAGAAAAAAAAAGGTAATGTATGTAATTATCCAAAAAATTATTATTATTAAAAAAAGAATCATTAGATAGAATAATTTAAATACAATAATGCTTTTAGATACAAATATACAATAATGAAACTAAGAGTCATTACCATTTTTTATTACTAACAACCAAATGCAATCAATGGAATATTATCTTCCATTACCATTTTTTAGTCATGCACACCAAACAAAAGAATCTTCATTACCAATTCTCATATCCATTCCTTCATTACTATTGCCATACAACATTTCATTTCCATTACTTCATTACCATCAACCAAACGGTCCGTAAATGAATCATTTGTAATTTATAGCGATTATTTGTAAATTATGGCAGCAAAATTTAATATTTAAGAGTTAAAAGTTATTATAAATTGAAAATTTTAACCATTGTAAGTATGTCATTGATCATCATGAATATGACTTATTTGCAACGTATATGAAGATGTGTGCTATATTCTATATTATATATATTAGTTAGTCAATTGCAAAAGATGTTTAATTGAGCACAATGTATGCAAAAGAACAATTACAAACTATCAGCAAAAATTAGTACAAACATCTACTAACAACGGTCATTGCTCATAGTTCAACCATCATTCAAAGCATTAAAACATATATAAATAATTTATATCCTAATTTTGAAAAAGAAAAATTTTCTACAATAATCCAACATTTTCAGGATCTTTTTCTATAATAATTTCACTTATTGATTAACCATGAAAAATCCCAACTTTAGTGGTATTTACCTAGAGTAAACTTAGATAACCTGATAAGATGCTATAGTAGGTAATTTACTAAAAAAGTAAACTGAAAAATTAATTTAAAATTAGAGAAAAATTTTGAAAACTTACATAAAAAATTATAAATTTTTTTGAACATTTTTTTGACATTTTATTTTAATTTATCTTTTTTTTTAAAAAAAAAACTTGCTTTAGCAAGTCATCTCGTTGCTAATCTAGGAAAATACCCCGCAAAGTTGGAATTATTTATGGTTAATCAATAGATAGAATTATTGTTGGAAAATTATAAATAGATTGAATTATTCAAGATAAGTTTTTCTTTAAAAAATACTAATTACTAACAACCTACAAGATCCGGGTTGTTAGGGTACTGAGTATCATTTATAACAGTTGAAGCTCAGAGTTCCAAATGTTAAAGCTTGACCTCCTTTTTTTTCAAGGGCATTTATCAGATCTGTCTAAAGAATATGCATCAAAACTGTTGCTAACATTGTATAAAGAGTAATAGTCATACTTATTTTCCATACAAAGGCAACTTCAAACCGCTTTCAATATAATCATTCTTGAAAATTCAACTTAAAGGAGTAAACTACCTTCTTTTAGCTCCTCTGAATCCAACTCATTAGATTTAAAGTCTTCTTCCCCACCTGCAAATTCTTCACCCATACTAATCCTATCAACTTGTCCTAGCCTTTGAATTAACCCATCCTCCAATTGTCCTATTCACTTCTTCAAGCACAAATGCACCAATGTTTTCAGAGAACAAATCAACATCTATATTATCATCAAAGTCATCATCATTGAAGTCTGCATTAAAGGAAGATAACTCCTCAACCGAGTCAGATTCATATTTCCTTACTCTTGTTCACATGCTATTTATATGATCTTCTTGATGTAGATGGTTTAGGTGTAAGATTTGGTTGAGGTAAAGAAACTGGTTGTGGTGAAGCTGGTGTAGGATCTGGTGGTGCTTTTGGTTGTGGTGCACGTTGTAGTTGTGGTGGTGCTTTTTGATGTGGTTGTAAACTTGTAGTGCATGTCACAAATTACATTCATTAAGGGTCGAACCTATCTTTTCGTAGAGTCCAAGATGAGATAACTCGATCAATACGAAGAGACGTGCCTTGGTGCATGTTGTTTGATGATACCCTTTTTTGGTATATGAGATCAGAGAAGGGATAATTGCTAAGTTAGACTAATGGAGACAAGACTTGGAGTCACGAGGTTTTAAATCAAGTTGGAGCAAGAGAAAGTGCATGGAGTGTAGCTTTAGCACAAATAGGATAACGAGAGAATTCAAAATAAAGATATAAGAGTTTAGGAGTTGCAAATGTTTAGGAAAAGATGAAAGAGAATCATTTAAAATGGTTTAAGTGCAAACACGTGATATTCGCAAATCGGTAAAGAAGATACAAAACTAAAGCTCGGGAGACATAAAAAGAGGACGAGAAAGATCGAAGATGACTTGGTGGATAGGATTGGAAAAATATATGAATGATATAAACTTACAATTGATATGGTAGAAAATCAAAATAAATGGAGAAGAGGAAACCATGTGGAAAACCATTAGGACTGATATATTGGTTCATGTAGCCGACTCCAATTAAAAGGAGAGGTGTATACCTCACTCAAGGATCACAAAGTAAAGTTTAGATGAGAGTTTATAATGTTTCTTAATGTAGGAACCAAATAATGCAAGTTAGAGTAATGAATGATAATAGTCATAATAAAGAAATAATCAAGACAAAGATTATTTAAGGTAGTTCACCTATCAATGGGTTACATTCAACATTTAGCCTAGAATTAATATTAATGTTTTTAAAGGAGAATACAAACTTGAGAGGATTACAAATGAAGGTTTAATGTAAGAAGAAATGAGCTAATTAGAGAGTAATCTAAAACAATAAGGATGCTCTTACAAATAAGACTTTGACACATCTAACTAAGGCATAGAACAAGAGTATTTTTAGGGGAAAAGTCTTGGTGCCCAAGTACTCACTAACACCTAGTACAATGTACTAGTGTACTTGTTTGATTCTCCATCATCCAATCACAATGTAGTACTCGGTGCCCAAGTACCCACTAACACTTTGTACAATGTACTAATGTATTTGTTTGATTCTCCATCATCCAATGACAATGTAGTAACCGGTGCCCAAAGTTTGCTTCATCCAAGCACCTAATAACACCTGGTACAATGTACAAGTATACTTGTTTGATTTTCCATCATCCAATCACGAAGGTGTATTTTGTACTTTTCTTACTTACACTAACATGCTAGATTAATTTCCTCAATTTTGTTTTGATTATTAGGTGAACCAAGGCACCGACAATCCTAACACCAATTTTTTTGGATAAAGGCTATTATTGTTGTTTTTGTGTGTCTTGTCTTAGGAAGCCTTTATAATATACTCTCTTACAAAACAATAAACTTAAAAAACAAAACACAAAAAAATGCACTTTAGCAGGGTATATGGGTCGAATCTATATCTCAAAATTATGACTCGGACACGTATTAGAACTCCTAGATCATAAACCTAAATTCAACTTGAACCCTTAGAATCTAAAAATAGATGTATCCAGACCCTTAAATTAAGGTCGAATCGGGTTGAGCTTAAACTCTTTGGGTCTGAGACCCATAGCCATCTCTAGACTTAGTACACCCAATTGTCCAATACCCACACATAATCTCTAATTCACCCAAGTCATATACAATAAGCATATTTCATATTTCTAGAAACACAAATTCTTAGAGACGAAATAATTTGGTTTTAAAATTTAGAAAACAAATTATGTAAAGGCATAAGGCAATGATCTTGTTCGTCAAATTTACAAGATTATGTGATCAAATGACCAACAATACTTGCTTATATTTACTCTATGGTTCTTATTACTTCTTAGATCCCAATGCTTTAATACCACAAATCATCAAACACACAAATCAAAAACCTCTCCAAAACCCCAGATTATTCCTTCCAAGAAAGCTCTCAACCCATTTCCATGGCGTCCACCCTTCTTTACTTCTCCCTCCTACTCATTCTTCCCACCGCATACACCACCACACCACCACAAAACACCCAATTCGACGCCATTATCGACGCAATAGTAGGTGCCGGAGATTTCAGCAACTGGGCTAATCTTCTTTCTCAAACCGACACTTCTCTTTTTCCTCTTTCCGCCACACTTTTAATCCCTGATAACGACGCTTTTGTTTCCGACGCTTCTCCCCCATCAACCTCATTTTCTCTCAATTTCGTAGACCCTCTTCTTTTTACTTACCACATTATTCCTCGTCGCTTTACTTTCTCTGAACTCCTACTCTTTCCTATCGGCGCTCGTCTTCCCACGCTTCTTCCTGAAAATACTCTTCTCATCACCAACAATTCCGTCACTAATTTCACCATTAATGGCGCTTTAATCTCGCGTCCTGACCTCTTTCACTCATCTATCATGTCTGTTCATGGCGTCTCTCGTGTTCTTGATTACACCCAGTTCGGTAAAGTTGTTTTATCGCCCGAGAGTTCACCCGTCAGCCAAAACCCAAACCCGGATTTGAATTTTTTGGAAGTTGAGAAAAATGCTGGGTCGAGTATTTGTGCGAATCAGGGTACACAATTCTGGGTATTGTGGTTCATAGTTCATGTTTCATTGTTCTTGATTACACCCATCTCGATAAGTTTGTAATAATGGCGGTTTAGAATGTGCTATAATAGGAATTCTTCTTTCTAGAATTCATATTTCAAGCAATGTTCAAATTAGGAATTCTTTCTGTAATAGTGATGTTTAGACTAGAAATAAAGCGTACATTGATTCATTGATTTTGTTTTGGCAACAATTCTTATTTTTGTACTTTATATTTCCTTGCTTTGAATTTATTTAAGATTTTTTAAAAAATAATATTTTGAAAAGATAATATTATGGAGTATATCTTTTTGTTTGAAATTGTTGCACAAATGCTTCCCGTTCTATTGAATTTTTACTATTTGTCGTTTTCGTTTCATTTAATTTGCATAATTTTTGTTTTTGGATAATTGTTTATCATTTTCTTTTAATCTCATCCATACATTTTAACTCTTTTTTAATTTCATCACTATAATTCATTATTTTTTTTATTTATTACCATTATCCATCTTTTTCGAATATTTTCCCAGAATATTGCAAATTAAAAAATTAATTCCCACTTTGCTTGAAATGGGAAACTATTTCACACATTACCATCCACGTAGGATAGGTGTGAGAAATTTTTTTTTTTTTCATTTTTTTAATATAACCGCTACATGAAATGGCGATTTTGTTTAGTGATCTGAAGTAAACCGCTAGATGAAATAGCGGTTTGTGAATTTTTAATTTTTTATTTTTTTAAAAAAATAATAATAATATTGAGTAAACCGCCACTTCAAGTGGCGGTTTTGTAGCAGTACAATACAGCAGCTTCGAGCATTTGTTCACTTCATTCCATTTTTCTCTTTGCTTCTTGCTGCCGGTATTAGGTTAAAAAAAAATTTCTTCACTCTCATTTACTTCAAATTTTACAATTCCTCTCATTCAACTAAACTAATCAACTATATTCCCATCTTCTCCTTGTGTACTAGTTCATTTTCATCCTCATTTAAGGTATAAATAAAACCCTAATTTTTTTTCAATATGCAAATTGTTTTTTTGTTCATTATTGTTTTCAATTGAAGTTATTAATACGTTGATTGTTTGTTACATTCTCTTGTTTCATGATTTAAGCTTACATTTTACACATTTGTAGTTGAATTTTATGATTTGGTTTGTATGCAAATAAAGTGTTTGATGAAATGCTTCAATGAAAGTTTATTACTTTGTAGGGTTAGTTTAATGGTTTTAGTATATATGCATGGTAATTTTAGCTTTTATATTTGAAATGAACCATCTAATAAGTGTTCTAATACCTTAATATCACAAATTCTTGTATTCAAATTTACACTTCCCTTACTCACAATCAACAATTAAGTGTATGTGAAATCACATGAAAAACATGTTTGTATTTGCAGAATATGGATCATTATCCCGTTATAGTATATTGGGGTGGGAAAGTAAGTTATAATGGATCCGATGTTGGGTATAATGGAGGATTAAATACAGTGATGTTTATCCATCGTCAAAATACGACTTTTGAGGTGTTTGTTAGCAAAGTCTATGATGTAATTGGTTGTGATCGCAACTCTTTTATGTTAAAAATGGAGACGAAATACCCGGTGACTGGAAAAAATGTATTAGTCCCGATTAAGAATGATGAAAGCATAAGTGCTCTTGCTTACGCGGCATCACAAGCCCCTAGAACGGCAATGGAGGTTTATGTTGAATTGGTTGCAAATTTGGATAATACGAGGGAAGTCATGACTAGCATGGAACTTCCAGAATCAGGTCCTAGTGTACGCCATAAATGTTAAGTAACTCAAATTACGTTAATGAGCACTTGGATGAGTTTACCTCTCCAACTCATTCACGTGGCATTGGTGGTGGTGTAATGAACACCTTTTCCACGAGTCACTTGGGTAGGCTTAATGCGAACGGTTGACTCTTTAGATCAGGAGGATGAGCATATTGATTCTGATTCAGAAGAGGATGATGAAAGAAGAGAAGCTCTAGATGCAGCGATTAGAGATGGTGCTCCATCTCAAGATTGGCTTAGAATTGATGAGGTTGATCAAAGATTGATTGATGCATGGATGACCTGGAACGATGACAACTTCATGAATGAAAATGGAGACTTTAGGATAGGGCAAGAGTTTAGCTCCTTAGACCACCTTAAGAAGAATGTTAAAGCATGGGTGATTTCTAACAATAGAAACTTCCGTGTAATTAAGTCGGAGCCTTCAAAGTACGTTATCCAATGCACTTATCACTGCATTGGTGGAGAAGTGGAGGTCGAAGACTCATAACTTCCACCTCACAGTTGGCGAGGCAACGATCACGTTGCAAGATGTGGCAGTTATAATGGGACTGCCCATTGAAGGACAAGCAGTGATAGGTCATGGAGAGGGAAATTGGCCAACATTAGTTCATGAGCTACTAGGGGTTTGGCCTGAAAACCCTCAAAACCCCACACAGCCGAAGATCATCATTGGAACGTCATTGAAGCTGACTTGGTTCCGAGAGCATTTTAGCGCGCTAGAGGATGACGATCTAGCGGATGATGTGACGGTTGATAGACATGCGCGAGTTTACATCTTGTACCTGTTTCAATGCATCTTGTTTCCAGACAAGAGCGGCGAATCGATACAGTTGATCTATCTCCCTCTACTGGGAGACTTAGAGCGCGTAGATGAGTACAGTTGGTGAAGTGCTACCCTAGCGTATCTGTATCATAACTTATGTCGAGCATCTCGTAAGGGTGCCAAGGACATTAGTGGCTGCTTGATGTTGTTACCAGATAGGTCATGGGAGCACACTCATATAGGGAGGCCCATAATTCGGACGATTCGACCCGATGGGCAACATGATCAGGAAGATGACGCGGATGATTTTGAACCGGTGTTAGGGTCACAGCATCGTCGCGGGATGGATCCTTTAGCGGTAAGGTAGCAACACTCAATTCACTATTCAAATTCATAATTTCACTATTTTATGATACATGAAAATGTTAAACAATGTTCATTTGTTTGCAGCTGGCTTCGCGTATATCTTTCGAGATCCCACTCCCCACATACTCTCGTCTACTACAGAGACGCACTTGATCGACAATGGGACGAGCAGGTTATTAACATTTACTATTTGTAGTAGTTATGAATAAATTGTATATATTACTGAGCATATTGATTTCTATTACAGATGACATGGCAGCCTTATACAGCGGCTAAGATGAATGTTCTACCACACATATGTACATCGGGCCATGAGATTTGGAGATCGCGTTGTCCACTTATTTGCTTTGACATTATCGAGCTACATCTTCCGGATCGTGTCATGCGTCAATTCGGTTTGGAGCAGGTTATTCCGCATGCCTGTGACACCCAACCTCAACTACATGCGATCGATCGAAGGACTGGGGACAAGAACTACGTCGTACGACATAGATCGCACGTAGATGCGTGGAATGACCGAGCATTTCGTTTGGTTCGAGGAGATAACTTCACAGGTCATAGCTCTGGTATGTACATGAGTTGGTATAGGCGTATCTGTAACACCCTCAGAATAGGTCGGACTTTTGAAAACACCTTTAATGAAAAACATGAGCCAAAACCTACTCACGGGAGTATTACCGCCACATCTATTTCTAATAAAATAAATGTAAGGCTTAACGACTAAGAAATAAATAACTCAATAACTTTAATCCAACAAAGGGTCTTACAACATAAGAGAAGACTGAAACGCAATCTATGTCCATATAAAATTTAAACAACTTAAGGTAAAATTAGAATGCAAGAAAAACAAGGAAAAAACTCCCAAATCAGAAAATTGAGTAATTCCAACTCCATCCCGTAAAACGATTAAGTTTGAAAATGATTTAAGAAAATAAAATATAATCAAATTGGAATAATTTTAGAAAAAAAAACAATATATAGCTGAGTTAAAAAGAAACATTTTGTGAAAACAATATGTATAATATCACATAAACCAATTTATTAATTTGATATTTAATAATGACAAACACATAATCAATTTTTAATTTGAGGGAACGAGAACGCCAGTAGGCTGAGGCTTTACCCCTATACCTACTTCATCAAGAGGTCGTCACCCAAAATAATTCAAGGCCAGCAGAGTATTCTCAGGGAACCCTAGTGTGCACACCCCTTCTACTTGGATCACAACAAATAGAAGGAAGACCAAACATCGTATCAAGTATCAGAAATAATAATACCTGTCGGCAGCTATACTAACCAAACAGGACAACTTGTTCATCACCCTTATACTTGGATCACAAAAAATATAAGAGCTTCATTTTCCTCATATTACACTTTACGTGATTTAACATATTTTAATAATTAGTCGCGAGCACACAAACATATAATCAAACATACATTATACATTTTATTTTTTTGATCATAGTTTTTCCTAAGAAAAATATATCTCAAGAATATTCAATTGCAATATTAATATCGTAATATTTTTCTCCGAAATTCAATTGCATTTAAAATCATTATTAAAATAATAATATAACTTTCATCAAAATAATAATATTGTAAGTATTTCTCTTTCAAATAAATCGCATCAAATTTCGTTATCAAAATAATAATATAAATTTTATCAAAATAGTAATTATAAATTCAAGTTTGACAAAAAATAATAATAGATATAATTTGAGAATATATAAAACATAATATCATACAAAATAATGTCATATAAAATCATGCATTCTATTTAAACACGTTAATTATCACTTAGCACATAATATTAACGGGATAGTCCTAATTAAATGGACATTGAGAATTACCTTGTCACGTGATCCTAGATAACGTACGCTCCTAATAATCTCTGTCTACGAATCCGTTGTCTTTAATATCAAAATCTTGCCTTTTCTTGATTAAATTTTAAGCAATTGGAAGATGGAGGAAGTAGTTTGTAGGGAAAAAAAGAAGTGTGAGTAATAATGTGAATGAAATTAAGGGTAATTGGTTTAATTTATAATAGCTAAGTGAGGTTAGTTATAAGATTTAGAGGGAGAAATATGAAGTTATTTGTTAATGGGGAGTTATATATTTTTTTTAATTTTTTAAAATTTATTTTTTATTTATTATTATTATTTAAAAAAACGGATGTTGCAGTATCTCCATATTACGCCTAACGAACACCACATTTGTGCAGCCAGGATCACATTACCATCCGACATCTACGTTACTGGTACGTCTTCTTTCAACACTCATAACATATAATAATACTTTAATGTCAGTCTTTTAACAATATAATGATAACATACAGGCTGAGCGCATCCGATTGGTGCTCATACAGTGCAATGACACGATTCAAGGGGCTGCTACATCGCCAGTTGATGTGGGGTATCGACTATGTTCTCAGACCCTAGGCTCCATTAACGCGTCATTAACCGATTTATTGAGTCAGGCGGGGTATGAGTACCTCATACCGACTCCACCCATCATTGGCGAGGTAGATGACACATTCCACACTCCTTCTCCACGGAGTTCATCCCATCGAGGTAGCTCTTCCGGAGGATCCAGCTCTCGGTCCACAAGAGGTCGCCGGCGTTCATCTACTCGAGGTCGGTCTTCTAGATCGCCATCGACATCCGGTACTATGTCGCCATTCGTTCCTCCAGCTTCCATCACCACTTCTCCTCCTCAACCATCGCCTCCGCAAAGGATCATCACATATCAGCGTGTTAGTCAACGACGAGCTCCTGCTCTTAATGTCATTGCGGAGGTTGACGAGTTCACACCATCATCATCAACCGGTGCGCAAACTAAAAGGGGCTGGGGATTGTAGTTTAACAAACTTTGTATATTCTTATATGATTTGAACTTCTTGTATGACTTTTCTTGATTGTAATATATCTTCGCATTATTTTCATAATTAATTTTTTCAAATCAAGCTGGTTCGTAATTGATTAATATGGAATAGATGGTATTGGATTAGTTTAATGCAGGTTCCACTAACTATTTAGGGGAAATCAAAGAAAAAAAAATTGCAGGCCACAGACCAAACCGCCACATGAAGTGGCGGTTTTGCATGGACCAAACCGCCACTTGAGATGGCGGTTTGCCTTGGACCTGCTATCTCGAGTGGCGGTTTTGTCTGAAAAATTAAAAAAAAAATAATTTTCCACGTGGACGGTATTGTGGGAAATACTTTCCTATTTAATGCAAAGTGGGAATTAGTTTTATTTTGGTCAATATAATGGGAAAAGATTCATCTGTTTTTTAATAAACATCAATCCTCTCTTTAATTTAAACCATACAGGACACATGAGTAAATGACACAATATTATAAAAGGTGAAGACATTTAAATTACTTGAATGATACTCCAAAAGAACGAAAAAATAGAGATTTACGAAGGAAGATTAATGCATATAGAATTTTATTTATTTATTTTTTTGAATAAATGCATACAGAAGTATACTGTGTACATGATCTTGATGTTAAGAAAAAATAGTACTCCCCTATTCGCTTTATTTATCTCATTTAATTTTTCAACACTATTTATCAATCACTCTTATTATGTGATTTGTTCTTAATTTATAAGTTACAACATAGTTATGTGGGATTTGTTTAATTCATTTTATTGTAAATTTTATTGATATCAACTTTTCATAATTTTTACTCAAACACAATTAGAGATTTTTAAAATTGAAAACGTGTATTGACAAATGTGTCATAACCAAATATGAGACAAGTAAAGAGAATAAGAGGAGTATATAATTTACTTAATACTTATGATTACAATTTTTAAAATATAATTTGTTTTGTGATTTTGTTTTAAAATATTGTAAAATGTCTTTATTATAGATGTACTCATATAATTATTGAATGTTATGATTAACTTAAAGAGTTTTGGATATGTTATTTAATTAATTGGTTGCCAAAGCTAGCAAATCTATCTATAACTATTACTAAAACAAAGCACGGTTGACATCATCACCTTTTAAAATTGCTTATGTGTCGCTTCCTTAAATCTATCTATAACTATTAACTTTTCTTCTAAAATTTAATGATGATGTCATTGTTATAATGATTATCTTTGAGTTACTACTTTATTAATTTTAAGTATATTATTATTTTTATTAATTGTTTATTTTATTTTTTAGGTCAAATCATATTTAATGTATTAGAAAATTATATATTATATTTTATTTATTTCAATTATTTATTAAATATTTTCAATTTTATTTATTAAATGAGTATTATTTAGTGTATTGGATATTTTGAGATGGTTAAAACATAATATACTTTGATTAGGATTTGATTTTGTTATTTATACTCTTGGTTATTTAAATGCAATGATTAATTTTAATATAATTTAGGTTGTGACTATCTTTATATAAGTCACTTATATTTTTTATGAGAAAAAAATTATCTTTATCGTTTAAAGTAATAAAATAATTTTACGTATTTCTATGTATTTATATTTGATTTTAAAGTGTGTTATTAATGGTAATAATATTTAATACTTCTATAAATTAATGTAGGAGTAATAGTTATTTTTGTTAGCAAAAATTGGTATGTTATTTTTTATTGAAAAAACTCATAATTTTGTATTGTACTCAGGGTACAAATCATTTGCTCTTTTATTCAAATAAAAAAATAAAAGTATAAATATAATTATATTGCACACAATGTAAAATATGATAAAATGTACGTAATGTATACAACTATTCAGAGTGAAACGAAATATAACTATAACATACAAATATGTCATAAATTTTGATAAAATCGTGTATCACACGGTCACTATTTGGTTGAAGACTAATGTAAAGTGTATTTTAAATATAATTGTTATGTATGTACTCCACGTTGTGGAACACTTTACCACTACCTTGGTACTATTTTGCTCTTGTTAACAGTATAAAAAATACAACAAAGTTATATAATTTTAATTGTAAATTTTTAAGAATATAAAAACTGATAGAAGTATTTTTATTTGCAATTATATATTAAAATGAATTAATTAAAATCTTATATACTTAAGTTTTTTCATATAGTGAAAAATTTAGATATTATCAATTTAATTTAAAAAGTTAAAGTCAAAGTCAATAATAAAGTGAATGTGAAATAACCGAAAATTTTGCAATTCGTAATGTCCATTATTTTATTTGTCAATTTTATTCAATCCTCAAATAATTTATGTTAACTTTGAATTTAGGCCAAAAATTATTTGTTGAAGGGAAGTAGTAATTTATATTTTACTATTGAATATAAGGTATCTAAACAAAAAAATTCACAGCTCATTATACATCTATACTCATTCCAATTGATTGATAAAAGGTCACAAAAATATTGTGCCTAGAGTTGTCTAAAATTGGCATAATTAACTGAAATCAAGTAAACTTGACATGAAATTACTTGTATTGTACAAATTAAATTGAATTGTCAAGATATCTACATGTATTCAAGAATAGAAATTAAACCGATACAAGTTAGGAAAAATACCATAAATAATCCAACCTATTTATGATTTTCCTACAATAATCATATCTATTGATTAACTATGAATAATCCCAACTTTGATGGGTATTTTCCTAGAGTAGACCCGGTAGCCAAATGACATGCAAGTTTTATTTATTTATTTTGTAAAAAAGATAAGTTAAATAAAATGTCAAAAAAATATTTTTAAAAAAAGTTAAATTTGTTTTTACTATTTAGAAATTTTTATGTAAATTTTTTAAATTTTTTCTAATCTTAAATTAATTTTCAGTTTACTTTTTTGATGAATTATGTATAATAGCAGGTTATCAGGTTACCCAAGTTTACTCTAGGCAAATACTTCTTAAAGTTGAGATTATTCATAGTTAATCAATAAATTGGATTATTGTAGGAAAATCATGAAAAAGTTAGATTATTCGAAGTAGTTTTTCTTACAAGTTATTATATCCGAGACGAGCTTAAAAACCAGAATGTACACCTGCAATTAAAGCAATTAAATATACATGTCAATTGAGTTCAATGCATTAACTTATTTATTTTTTTTCTTTATTAGATAGTAAATATTAGGGGTTCAAAATCGAATACTGGATCGAATCCGGAAATCCGATTTTTCGGATAGTGAAAAGCATCATCTGGTTTCGATTTGAAAAATCCAGATATCGAAAATTTGGATATCCAGTTTAATCCAGATATTTTCGATTTCAAAATTCTTATGTATTTTTTTTAAATATTTACGTTTTTTACACATAAATATTTAAGTTCACTTCGCTTTCTTTCTTTATTTTGAGAATATGGTTGGATTTTCAAAAGTCTAAATTATCTAACAATAAATTAGTTTTCTTTTTTTTTTTTGAATAGAGCAATAAATTAATTATGCAATTTTATTATAGTTGAGAGTTGTACATTTTAGTAAATTCAACAACCTAAACAAAAATTTTAATTAAAATATATATATTAAAAAAAATTAGAAATCGGATATTCGATTTTTGCCAAATTTTCGATTGGGATCCGAATCTTGTATCCGGTTCCAAAAATCGGATAAAAACACCTTTGGTAAATATACCTAGAATTTCAAGAGTCGGAAAAGTCAAATGGGGTCGAATGACATATACACATATGTGCCTTTGCCACTTTATTCATTTAGATTGCTGATAATTCATAGTTCATGTTTAACTCTAAAATATCAATATCTTATTTGAGAGGAACAAAAGAGAATAGTCATTTAGATTGTCATATTTTTATTTTGAATTATGATCACATCACTTCTTTAATTCATATCCACACGTCTTCTCTCGTTTTTTCTCATGTTTAATCTTATATTTGTCCTTGCTATTCTTTTAATATACATATAATTATAAAGGTGAGCTGTTGCAATATATTAGGAATCGAGAGAGTTATACTAATCGTCTAATTCCACTATTGGTTATAAAGCTTCTTGCTGATTTTTGCATCATTAATCACCAAACTTTATTTTTTAGGTGATTGTAGAGATTCTACTTTTACTTTTTTATAAGTTTTCTTTTTGTATGATAAATTTTATGATCATATTTATTTAACTTTAAATACTTTTTTTTTTCAAATTTTATTTTCATTTATTGCCACTTAGAAATGAAAAATTAGTTTAAGTATAAAAACTTCTTTAACATAAAAATAATCCCTCCATTCCAATTATTTGTTCCACATTTTATTCATATGCATCTATAATTTTGATCAAAGTGGAACATATAATTAGGACGAAAAAAATAATACATTTTTTGAAAAATATCACAAAAACTCATCTTCTTTAACACCATTTATTACCAACTAGGCAACCCAATATATTACTAAAAAATCTGTTACAAAATTATGTGTCAAACCAACATTTTTATTTTTAAATATTTTACTTTTGATAGCTACAAGTTATCAATCTATTTTTAGGGAAAGTTGTAAAAAAATAAATCAATTTTTGCTTGATCCGCTGAAACAAATCTAACTATTGTTTATTTTTAAATAAACTCACCTATTCAGTGTAATTGCTGAAAATAAAGTCAACAATTATTTATTAATAATTCTTGACTTACAAAGAAGCATTGAAGATTGTTATAAACAATAGGTCGATCTATTTTCAGCAATTATACCGAAGTGGGTTTGTTTAAAAATAAACAATAGTTGGACGTATTTTCAGCAATTATACCGAAGTGGGTTTGTTTAAAAATAAACAATAGTTGGACGTATTTTCAGCGGATCAAAGAAAGACTAATTTATTATTAACAATTTATTTTTTTTTAATCAAAACTAGTAATTTTGATAATAATCTCCTTATCTTTTTAAAATTGACAACTTTCAAATTTCAATTTAGAACATCCTAAATCTCAATTAGTAAATAATGCATCCAACCAAAAAGAACCCCCAACATTCCAATAAGGAAGGATAGCAAAACAAATAAAATAGCAGAAGAAAAGTACAGCAACAACCAACAACAATTCTATTCTACTCTTAAAAACCAAAACTAAAACAAAGCTAACCATGGGTGGGTGGGACCCATTTCTTGGTTGGAGTAAAATCTGTTGTGGGGTGAACCCCCTTTAGGCCTTTACCAAATCTGCATCCTCAAGAACAAACACAATCAATATTCAATCCCATTTCACCTTTTTTTTTTCTTTCCTGTTCTTCTTTTTTATGGAGTCAATATTTTAGCTTTGTTAACCTTCATCTGCAGGCTTCCAAGTTCTTCATCCATTTTCTTCTCCTATAGGTGAACCCTTTTTGTGTTTTAGGTAAGATATCAGAATTTTGAAAGTTGATTTATTTTTTCTTTTGTTTTGGTGGGTAAATCCCCATTTCTCTAATCTTGTTGTTTTGCTTTTTCTTGTCTTTTTAATGTTTGGATCTTTCTGTTTTGTCAGTACTGTTTCTGGGTGTCTCTTACATTTTGATAATTTGAGGTTTATGGTCGGTTTTACTCTTTGATTGCTTTGTTAGGGTTTCGTATTGCTTTTTTCAAGTTTCTGATTCTAGATTGACATTTTTTTGATAATTTTATTTTGAGTTTGTTAATTTTTTTGGGGTTTTGTCTTTAATTTCAAATATGTGCTGTTTGAGCTGATTATGGTGCCTACACATAAACAGTTGTAGTGTTTGATTATGTTTTTGGATTTGGATGTTCTAAGTTTCTAGATTTTTTCTTGATGGATTGGTAGTTCTAGACCAGGAACATTCTACTTTATTTTCCTTTTATTATGTAAAAATGCTCAAACTTCAGGCAAAATGTTATTTTGATGGTCAATTTTCAATCCGTCCCTCTTGTATGAGACCATCTCACCATGAGACGGTTCATACAAAAGGCCTATTAGTAAAATGAAAAAAATAAAAATAAAATTTAAATTCACACTTGTACAAAAAGCATTTTTTTAAAAATAGTTTGGGCTTGCCCAATTGAGGTCTTATCACGGTGAGACGGCCTCAATAAAGAATAAGTGATTTTCAATAGCTATTGCTAAAATACTGACCAACATTCATGTGGGTTTTCAAAGATGGGAATTTGATGGTGTTCAGTTTAACATTTTGTTTACTGATTGGAAGTTTTGCTTTTGCTTGACATTGTTGTAAATGTTGCATTATAGTAAGTATATTGCTATAGCAATTGTTCTCTTCCCTTCCCTACTTTTGTGGGAATAGCTCCAGATGTATCCTGCTTGAATATCATGACCATTATGAGCATAATTTTGGTCTTTTGGGTATTGCTTGGTTGGTTAAATTTTAAATATATCCTTTCACCCGCCTACTAGCAAGATGTTAGAAGGGGCTAGTCTATGTTTTATGTGTGAAATTTTTCTTGAAAGCTCTAGACCACTAGTATGTTTTTTGAGGTTCGTTGTAGTGAGCTTTAGCTAATTGCAACTTAAGAGCACAAATTTTCTCCTTGTTAAATGTTGTTTGACTAATTTTATATTCGCTCGTGATGCAACTGGTTGACTGTTAGAATCTAAGAGGTATAAGATGGTTTCTGATTAGTGAACGTGAATTTTTGAAATCAGAACTTGGGAGGCTGTTTTTAGAATCTTGTAAAGAAAATGGAAGCTGAGAAACATTCTGAGTTATCTGCTCTAAAGTCTCCCGAAGGAAGTAGGTTGTGGAAGGAGGAGTTGGAAAAATGTGAATCTCAAGTTGATGAATTGCAATCAAAATTTATGGAGGTAAAAGCTTCTATTGAAGGATCTGAAGCCGAGTCGGATAAAGATTTGGATATGCTTTGGAGGAGAGTGAAAATTGCAGCAACTTTGCTGACTTATTTAAAGAGTAGAGCAAGAACAATGGTTGTTCCTCACTTAGCAAAAGCATCTTGTGGGATAAAGTTGTTGCAAGGTGTAGGGCTAGTTGACAAAGATGGAATTCCGTTGTCTAGCTGGTCTAAAAGTATAGATCTTTCTTCTATTGATGTTCAAACAAATAATGGAAGTAGTGATCCGGGTAATTTTGTTCATGATAAAGAAGGAGCCTATGTGTATGATCTACTAAACTCCGTGCAGACAGTTTCAAATGTGATGGAAACTCTGGTTAAAAGGGTCCTAATTGCTGAGTCTGAAACTGAAATTGAGAAAGAGAAGGTAAACTTCAGTCAGGAAGAAATTAAGAAGAAGGAAACTCAACTTGAAAGCATGTCTTTGAAGCTGGAGGAAATGGAAAGATTTGCTTTCGGAACTAATTGTATTCTAAATGAGATGCGGCAACGAGTTGAAGACTTAGTTGAAGAGACATCTAGGCAGAGACAGAGAGCTGCTGAAAATGAACAAGAACTTTCTCGTGTAAAGCGCGATTTTGAGTCTCTGAAATCGTACGTCAGTAGTCTCATTAGTGTTCGAGAAACACTTATTTCGTCTGAGAAGCAATTTCAAACTATCGAAAAGCTATTTGAACGGTCAGTTTTTGCTACGCTTTATAAGTATCCTTATTGCTTTCTTTTTTCTTCCTCCATTAAGCATCATACCAATGCATATTTTATTGCCTTTGTTACTTGTTGCTCTACATATGAACTTCTGTATTTTATTCCTGGCCATCTACCTTGTATGTTTGTTTCTGTACCAATAATATACATCTATCGATCTTCATAAAGAACGATTAAAAGAAAATTAAGACTACACAGGGGATAATTTTGTTTGAGTTGAAGCTATAATGTGAGTGCTTGCTTTAGTTAGGCTTGCTTCCCGTTTGTTGTATATCACTGAGTTGTGTATTGTGTTTTAACTCTTGCAATTGCGAATTTTTAACTTTTGCAACTTGCTTTTTTTTTTTTTTTAATTATAAAACTTTCATGTTTTTTTGCACTATTTTCCATGTGAATCTCTAATTTCCACTAGTTTTTTATTAGTCTAAGCCTCTTTAAAAGATTGCTGAAGTAATTAGCTGATTTACTAGCAAATTCCCTGTTACATGCAATTGTAGCCTGTTCACCTATATGGAGAAAAGGGAAGGAATGTAGGTGGGAATGTCTATGGTTGAGGTTTTTGGTTGATGTGGAATATGTTCATATTTTGGCAAGTGAAGGTCTCATTAGTTTGGCATTTTGAAGGTCTTGACTTTATGAGACTTTATGAGTATTTGATGTTTTATGGTTTCTCCATCCTGCACTTGGGTTCTTTTATATCCGTTGATGGTTGTGACAATCACAAAAATTGCCTTGAAATATTCTAGCATCTGTTGAGTAAGCATTTGAGATTTGCGTCACATGATAACTTTGAGATGGAAAGATCAAATCAAGCACAAGCATGTCCTTGATGCATTTTGTTTGGGATTTTCTTGAGGTTTTCTGAATTGTTTGGAATTTTCTTGATGAGGTCCAACTTGCACGACCATCGTTATCATTATTTGTGGACTGTTTAGTATGCCCTTATAGTATGTCCTTACCCGCAGGTGGAATAAGGTAATTTATGTTGTTGATTAAGTTTTCAAGGTTGTGATAGCTAATTCTGTGAGAACCATTGGATAATTCTTCATTCTTCATATTTGATATTTGGCTTGTCTTGGAAGATGTTCTCTTCTTACCCACTGCTCAAGAGAAGTAAATGATGTAAGCAAATCTGAGCTAGTTAATAGTAACCTTCTTCTGACAATTTTAATTAATTCGCATTTTGGCTGGTCCACTTGGATGCAAAGGGAAGGAAACGAGAACAGTAAATGAAGGTAGACAAAACAATAAATGAAGATCTACAAAACTTTTCTTTTAGATCTTTAGCCTACCTTATAGTTCACCAAAGGAGATAAATGGTTTGAACTTTGTTGCTCTCCCTCTCTTGTTTTAATCATGGTGGTACGGTTTTGTAAACATCTAGCATCCAACAATTTGCAAGGAAGGGGTTGGACCCTTAGAGACAAAACAAGAAATGGATTCCTTAGTTCTGTTTGGCTTGGAAGAAGAAAAAAATATCAGCCACCCACAAACTACATAGATAAAAGTTTCAATTAATATGAGATCAACCAAACTCTACTTTTCAACCCTTTTAGTTTTTTAGCCGACCAAGAGAATGATTTGAACTTTCTCTCTCTCTCTCTCTCATGTTTGAATCATGGTAGACACCATCACCTCTTAGAGCATAATGCGCATCGTCAATCAGCAAATGTTTTAATGTGTTTTCCTTTTATAGTATTTTTCCATTCATCTCTTCTAACACCAAACATAACACCACTCTCACTTTAACAATCACCAACATAACTGACATTAAACATGACACATGTCTCTATATTAGTTTTTTGAAAGCCCAAAAATATAGAACTAGAAAATTTGCCAACCTTTTCACTAAAACACCACGTGTTAAGAAAGACATGGTGTTTTCCCATTTCTCTTGTTTACTTCTCTCTCTTTAAATTCAAATAATTTTTTAATAAAAACATCAAGTTTTTTGGTCATTGATAGCACCCCTCTTATATTGAGTCAAATTCAAGCAATTGTCATCAAAGAGTGATGCGCCACATTAGTCAAATGTGGTTTCAAATGAGCAAGGCCTTTATGTTTCATCTCGTACTTATGGTTGTATGTTGAGTATTTAAAGTTTGCTAGGCCATCGTTCAAACGCATCACATGCATCTCTTGAATGTGGTGTTAGATGAGCAAAGATCAGTAATATAATTTTGTTAGTTAATTCGTCTTTTGAATTCGCGGTTAGCTCAAAGTGGCTAAAAATAGCCCAAAATCAATTCTAGTTCGTTTCCTTTGATAAGTGATTCACAAGGAGATTAACAAATTGTGTAACAGTGGCGAAAGTTATTAGGTTTTAAGGATAAGAGACAATAAAAGAATTGGATCTAAGCTAACATTGACATCTTGGAATTTTGAAACTTTTTCAAATACTTAAGAGTTAGTAGATTTGATGAAAAAAGATTAACATTTTTTGTATGCATTAGATAAATAAATTACTAAAAACGCCATTAAATTAGATAGGAAGAGAAATGAAGTTGGTTTTATAATGTTTCAATGGCTAGCCAATAATGTGGTTGAGGTGTGTAGAATCAATGATGGAATTTTGAGGGTCAAACTTGTTAGTGCATGTGTGATTTGAGTGAAAGTACATGAAGCACTACATAGAAATTATGTGAGGAGTTGGACAATATCCCAACATTATGCATTGTGGGTGATCTGTGTAATCATTTAAGTGAGACACAAAGTGACTTCAAGAGTGCGATAATAGAATGAGAAATGAGGAGCTAGAGTCTATTTTGGATTTTGCATTAGCATATGATATATTAGTACTTAACACGTGGTATGGTAAGTGTGGAAACCATTTGAAATGGAGGACATGCTACTTAAATCGATGAAGTGCTTGTTTTTTAGATAGACGTTGCTTAAACTGTAAGGTCGTACTAGATGAATGTGCAGTCCACTAATACGATTCTTGTGCTCTATGCTCATATTCAATCAAATATCAAAACTCAAGGAAAGGAAGACTCAAATGGTGGAACCAAAAAATCGGAATGCAACTGATAGAGTCGTTAGTGAAGTTTATCGGTCTACAAGGAATATAATTTTAACTTGGATTAAGATAACAATTGTATCACTCAATTGAGGCATCAGAACCATAAGGTGATATGGGAGGGAAAAGCACACAATGTGTTGGAATAAGGAAGTATAGGTTGCAATAAAAACAAGACAAAACAAGCGGTGCGTGAGAAAGTTAAAAATGTACATAGAGGTATATAATAAGTTGGACCCGAGAGAAGGGAAAAGGGATCTTTATAGGATAACAAAAGTTGACAAGCGGTTAGATAGAATCTTTATAGGGTGAACCGGTGAAGTATGTCAAGGATAAATAACAAAACATTCTTGTCCAAGATGATAAGACCAAGGATGGAAGGTGTACTTTGACAAGTTGTTCAATGGGTGTCAAGGGGGGCTAAAGATGACTGGGATAACGAGACTACAAGAGTGAAGAATGACATGGAGAATTGAAACCTATAGGAGCATATGACACTGGATAAGAACAAACGAAAGAGGAGATAATATGCGGATAATCATTGGATCTAATGTTTTCTTTAGGAAATCCGTAATGGAGATATGGCCGAAAAACTTGGATATAATAAGTGAAGAAGAATATGAAAAATCGAGATTTATAGGAGCATCCAACAATTAATAAAAACTAATTGAGTATACATGTAGATGATCATTGGTTTTTTTGGGCCTTAGTTGTGAATTAATATTAAATATAGGGTTGAATAAATATTAAATTATACTCCTAGTGACAATCTCTCGCATGTTTTATTTGATTGTGTAGCTGTTTCTATATAGTTAGGTTTAAGGCGAGCTTTGGCATTATTGGTGTTGTCGTACTCTACATGCTTTTAATTTAGCCTGTGATGTTTGAGCAAGAGGAATAAAATTTCTTTACTCAATTACCTAGTTGCTTGCCACAAACCCACAATAAGATATGTGGTTGCTTCTCCTAGGATGAAAATAATAAAATTTAGTATTGAATGACAGGTGAAGCCCATGTAAAGCTAGAAGGCTATATGTACATCCTTCGTCCCATGGGAAAAGCTGCAATTTTGTTTTTAATTTGTTTTATTAAATTTGCTACATTTCTATTTGGGAATGTCTCCCCACTCCCACCTTCTCATCTACACTTAATTTCTCTTTTAATCTCATCCACACATTTCATATTTTGTGTGTTATTCTATCTAAACCTGACCAACAAACTTAATAAAGTAGATTTTGTACTTAAAGCTATAAATGAGTATTTTAAAGGACAAAAAACTAATTTTCTTTGTTTTTGATTGCTACCTAAAAATTGTTTCTACTCAAAATGTTGATTGAGCAAGTGAAGCTACAAGTTATTCCACTAAGGGGCTTCCACCTAGGGTTGGGTTTGGAGGGTCATACGTACACAACCTTGCCTTGACGCAACCATACAATTGTTATACTATTGTTAGTATTTTAAAAGAGGTTGTTTTTAAATGAAGCTACAAATTATGCTTTTATAAAATTGGACATATATTCCAGTTGTTACCTAGAACGACATTTGGTTTGGAACGGAGAGCGGGAACGAGAACGAGAATAAGGATCGCAACCTAGATTGATTAGGGAACGATTGGGTACGGGATTCATTAATGTATAAAAAATATATTTGAAAATGAAATTAAATTAAAATGATTTTTTTGCTTTAAGAAATTGCTTTTGAGTGGAATTTTTGTAGGTCTCTAGGTTTCATCTCGTTTTTTCCTCCTTTTTTCTCTAATTTGTAAATGAGGGCCAAAATATCTTTTTAAAAAGATCTTCTCCACCAAGATGTCACCTTAAGCGATTTGAGTCGTGTTTCGTAGTGATTTGGGACGAACGTTCCTGGATCATGGAACGTTGCTACGTTTCACGTTCCATGTAACTATGATATATACGAATATTTGACTGGTTTGTGGATGATTTGTGTGATCAACATTTTTAGGGAATAACTGGGTTAAGAGAATATTCTTCAATCTTCATACATTTTGCATTGCTGGATTCCCGGTAAGGCTGTATTGTTATCTAATTCTTTAATTGTATTTATACTCCTAATTTTGTACAGGCTTGCTGCTAAAACAACCCAATTAGAGGGAGAAAAAATGCAAAAAGAAGCTGAAGTACAGAAACTGATGGAAGAAAATGTGAAGTTGCATGCTTTATTAGACAAGAAAGAAGCCCAATTATTGGCCATGAATGAACAATGCAAGGTCATGGCCCTCAGTGGTTCTAATATCTAGACTTCGAAATCGACACATGATTCACACCGTTTCTAACTGTGCGGTTTGTTTTCTTTATTCTGTATCATTGTGCAGTTAGTTGCTTAGCTCCTCCATTGTAGGAGCCGAGCTGAGCTCATCATCTGAAAATCCTTGAATTTGATTTGCTGTTTCCCGAACTGTACTTTTTATTAGTGAATCAAGTGTTGTAACAGTCGATATGGATTATTCGTTCAATCAATGCAAAGATGTCTCGTGCTTTTTCTCGCTCTTTCGTTGCTAATTTCAAATTGATTTTAGTAGTATTTGATTAATTATAACATATTTTGTACTTGAGATGTTGTGATTGATTATATCTTGGAAGTGTTTTTTTGTACATCAACCCATTTATTTCCGTATTTTGTGGATATTTGGGTTCATATGGTAAGTTAGTAGGACGATTGACGAACATTCGTCATCTCTACATATGTACGGTGTTATTTTCATGTTATATGTTACACGGTTTATTATAAATAGGAGTTTTAATCAAATAATTTATATGTTACACGGTTCATTATTAATAGGAGTTTTAATCAAATAATTTTGGTCATGATCTAGGTAGACCTCGATATAGGCTACTTGTTTCTCATGACCTCAAACTCATTAAGGTGTTTACAGAATATGTACAAGCTTTTTACAACATCATGCACTTGACTTATGTCTAAGCGCAACATGATAAGATTTACCATTATACACTTAACTATAATTTTTTTTTTCTTGGAACTATACAATCTTCCTAAATGGTAGTAAGTGAAATTGAATATTGCCAAGAAGATAAATTAAATTATGACAAGCATCAAATAAACCTTGTTAAGTAATTTTTCAACTAAATTTATTTACATCATTTAGTATTAATAACCAAACGAATTGTTAGTATATTCCACTTAATCAGGTATTTGAGAAAAAATTATTTATCAACTACAACATAAAGTTTAATTTTTTTTTTTTGCAAATTGTTAGTATTCGAGTTGTTAGTATATTCGATTAAATCAGGTATTTGAGACTGTAATTCACAGATGGCCTAAAATTTAAAACTGTAATTTGTAAATTATTCAAAAAAAAATATGACTTTTTAAGGAGGTGTAGTGGTAAACATCTTACATTGCCTAACTATATTGTAAATGCGATTTTAATTTATTAAATAAACAATAAAATAAAGTTACTAGTTTGTAGTAGAAAAATAAATTATATATGACAATAAAGAATTATGTTTATGTACACCACCGAGATCTCCAAGATACCGATCTTCAAACCCGAACAAAGTAATAAGAAGATTTTGTATTGAACTTGATATTTATTCTAGGCGTGATGCTCTATCCTAAAACATCATTTCCTCCCTACTACGGTACTTGGGAATATAAACCAGAAATATGTTCTGAGATACAAAGAATTACATTAAATTTCTAGCACAAGGAACTTAAAACGATGTAAGAGAAACTTAAATAGAAGAAGAAACGGAAAATTACGAGGATTGCAAGTTCTCTATGTAAAGTGCTAGAGAGGAAAAGAAATTCAGAAATTGCATATATCAATAATTCACAACAAGCCTTCTATATTTATAGAAGAGCTTACACCATTTCACGAAGTAACATGTTACTCCATGAAACACAACATCGATTCTCGAACCAATGTCATCTTTCAATCAATCCATCTGGTTAATATAACCATATTAACAGTAGGTAGTTATATTATAACTAACAAAACCGAATAAAATGAAATCCGCAAAAACCAACGCGAAAGTCGCGGGCCGGGACCAAAGTCGCGAGCCGCAACTTGAGCAATTTCCAAAATAGAAACTCTGTCTTGACATCTCGTGATCCGCAAGTCTTTTCACGATCCGCAAAAATATTTTTGAACAAAACAACAATTTTGCAATATTGGGATATTTAACTTAATTAATAAATTAATTAATTTATTTGATTTAATTAATTATTAATTTCCGAAATCATTATACAGCTCAAACTGGTGTTCTACCACACTTTTGGCTATAGTGATTGATGGGGATGTATTCTTGGAAGAATAGGGTCACTCAATAATCAATATAACAAAACTTCCTCCAAAGAGCTTTGTGACTTTGCATCCAAGCTCAGAATAATATAAGTTGACTTCTTATCCATTGATCATTTTGTAGTGTGCAAGTCTTTTTTATCATCCCCCCCATACTGTTGCAAATGCAATCAGTAGCCCTAATTTGGCTCACATGGTCCCAAGACATAATCTGATTACGATGTTATTAGTGGGCGAAGGTAGGTCACTGACTCTTCCTTAAAATTAGATTAATGTTTTGACATATTATTGTAACTGAATTTTTTTCCGACCTTTCCACCTAGAAGGTTTTTTATAACATTGGTATGAAAAAGTTTGGCCCGTCCTCTTTTGAAGTCTCAGCTTCGCCTCTATTAGCATAACTTTGGATTAGTGATATTATTGTGTATATTTCCTGTTTCTAATCATCCATTGTTCTTCATGACCACATGGAGTGCTTAATAGTTTTGGTTCATGTTAAGTCACATTCTTGTCTCTTGTTTGACTATCTTATCTTTATCTTGTCATTTGTCCATGTGAATTCAATTAGGTCATAAAATTATCACAAGAGTTAGTTAGCAGATTGCAACTTTCTAAGGGATTAGATGTTAGAACATAACATCTAACATTCCATCAGTCGCGTTGTAAAGTTTATTTTTCAAGATATTAGCCATATTGTCATGGTCATGGTTATGGTCATCAGTTCAGCATCCCGCACAAAGACGGAAACCGAAAGAAGAGGTAACAGACAAACCATACCCGTATTTCCTCGAGGAAGAAGATTAAAGGAAAGCGCGCTAACAATTAAACCCCCAAAGGAAGCATATTTACCATATGCTATAGACGTACAAAAAAACTCAAGTTTTTGGTTGTTTTGAGAAATATTCTCATGTTTTGGCCTGGTATTTGACGTTTCGATATAACTACATCACCATGTCATTACCACAATCGTGAAAAGACCTAGGCTTTGTCCTAATTAGTGGTCCTCTTGGTCTATTTAGTGTAGGGTAGTTTAGTGACAAAGGAAGCATATTTTTGCATTGCTATTTAACTTGGTAGGGTGGGTATTGATGAAGAAGACATCCCTTTTGTTGTTTGGTAGCTAATAGCAGTCTCTCATTTGCACTTCTGTCAATTATTACAATCTGTTCTCATTCTTCTTCAAAGAATATATATGTGGACACTCCATCATCCAATAACTCTATCATTTGTTACCACGTGGTTTGCATAAGGATGTCGATATATATGTCATTTGTCGTATTCCGCACTTGAAATAATGAGGGGTAGGGCTTGTTTGTATCGAGTGCAAATATTTACAAAGGTAAAAAAACGTCAAATAAATAAAATAAAGGTAAGTAGAGTTACAAATGAAATAATTAAAATAATTGTGAAAGAGGTAGAATGAGAGTATTTCCCCATTTTGGAGGAAAGTATTCCGCCCCCATCTTCCCTTAGGGTAAATTTATACCCTAATATGAGGGAACTAATTGCTATTTTATCCATTTTTCATTACATACTATTCAATTCTTCCACCTCTCTAACGATCAAATTTCTTTAATCTTCTATCTAATTAACTATGTTTTTCTACTTTGATTTTTATTTATCCCTTAAACACTTACACTCAATCCAAGCAAACCTGTAATAAAAGTCAAATTCGTGATCATTCTGTTACATTGATTTCTCATATAATATTAAGTTTATTATTGGGTTAACATATTAGGCTTGCACAAGAGAAAGAATAATATTTTTATCCTTAAACTACATATTATATTGTAGGTGGAGTAGCATACTAAGTTATAGGTTGATTATATATTTAGCTAAGATATCTAGCCAGAATGATTCAAGAAAGACTTTAAAAGGCGGGTCTAACATGTACAAATTTTTTATCAATCCTAATAAGTTTAACCAAGAGATTGTTCTCTTTGATTAGCATGGTTGAAAAAATGGCAATATTGATAATTCGGTTTTGTCTAAGACACATGATCTTAAGTTCGATTTTTACCTAGTCTTTCGCTTTTTTTAGCCCACAATGTAATTATTTTACTTGGAATTTAGTTGCCTGAAATTAAAATATTTGTTTTAGACACCGCATGGAGGGGAGAGTTAGGTCTTCCGAGTGGCGGGCCTCGGCCATGACAAAGGGTTGGTGGTTGTGTGTTGGAGAGAAAGTTGTTGTCTTGTTGGATTGGGAAGTAGGTTTAGGACAAGTGATTTGGTATGTATTCTTCATTTGCTTGGTAGATCATGTTCAATTTGGGAACATGGGGGGTCACTCTCAAAGCGTACTGCAAGTAGACGGCCAACATTTTGAACGTACATCATCTTGATCAAGTCACTAGAGGTTCTTGTTCGTTTGTATGTATATGCTTTTCGGTTATGGCTGATCTTCAGATTTAAGAAGCCTGGGGCGAAGCATAATTATGAGTCCCCTAATTATTAAATATACCATAAAATTTAATATTATATAATTATGGGGCCTTGAGATTTGGGTGTGTTGCTCTATGTTTTTCTAATATTTATGGATGGGTTCGAGGCACAAGTCTCACTTATCCCCTTGTAGGGCTGACCCTATTTACGGTTTACAAATTCATTATTTCTATTGGACTGACCTAATGTACATTTAATGTCTTAAAGTGATAACTTATAACCTTAAAGTAATCACTAATAACCTTCACGTGATCATTTATAGTCTTAAAATGATCAATTGGAGATATAGACTAATTATACGAGTCCGCCTCATGGTGAGACGGTTTCATACAATACAAATTGTTAAAGTTTTGCATCACTTTGTGGAAAGAAGAGTACCTTGTTTTAGATTATAAGATTGATTGAGGAAAGATAATTGACTAGGTGAGAATCAAACTTATGAAAAAGACGATTTTTCTCCAACTGATACAAAATTCGATTATTAACTTTATTTTTTCAACACTAATGAAATCTTTTACATTAAGGCATTCTCTATGTCCCTCTCAATTTGCACAACTTTTCATTTTAGTTTGTCCAACTCATTTTACACTCTTTTCCTTTTTGGCAATAGTCTGATTTTTTTTAATCTCATTTACAAATTTATTATCTCTTTTCAGCTTAACCACTCAATTTAATCATTCAATTATTTTTTGTCTTATTCTCTAACTCAATATTCCTTTTTATTAAATTTTACTCAAAATATTTTGAATGCATAAATGAGGGAAAAAATATTTCCAAACCTAAACCTTCAATTCCAAGGAATATGTTCATTAAAGTGGGTTCGCATTGGCCTGTGTCAGAGACTCAGGTTGTGGTCTGATAATTAAGCAATTTATCTAATCAAATGGAAAGAAAATTCTATTTATGTACTTAGACTAATTATTTTTTTTATCCCATTCTATTTACATTTGTGTTTATGTGTAAATGATGTTTTTCATAAAAAGTAAAATTAGAAATATTAAATAAAAATTAGATAAAATTTTTAAAAATAATTAATTTTCTTTATAAAGAAATAAAACAATAAATAATGACTAATGAGACAAAGTGAGAGAAAGGGAATATGTCATAGTTATTTCTCCTCTCGCCCGTTTTGGGATTGTTTCTTGTGCATGTGAGTGGACCATATCCAAATTTATCTTAATTAAGTGCATGTTGTGGATTGGAGACTTTTTCGACCTAACAGTCCATTTGGTTAGTGGTATTAAATGATTTATAGTATAAAATTTTATCAAAAGTATTATTTTTATGGTGATGAAATTTTGATCACGAAAAGTTTTGTGTTTATAAATTTCAATTAACACCTAATATCACCCTTTCTAATGATAATACATTGGAATGAATTTTATGAAGAAAATGTGATGATTAAAGCAGGAGCGAATCCAAAAAAAAATTATTACTTGGGCCAATATTATAATACCCCAAATTTAGTTTGAAAAGGGATTGATAGACTACTCATATTAATAAGGTGCATCTTTTTTTCATGGGAGCTCATTTGCTAAGAACTCCACAGTTAAATGTGTTTGGTAGGGAGCAATCTTAGGATGGGTGACCTCCTGGGAAGTTTTCTCGGGCCCGCACGAGTGAGGCCAAAGTGCGCTGGAAAGACTTCTGTTGGTCTATGAGGTTAGTCTACAGTCTACAGTCTCCATAAGTAGTCACCGACGGTCCGAGAATCCGGGGTGTTACAAATATTATATGATCTCTCATTGGTATGGTGTAATTAGCTAGAAAAGACTTTGTCAAAGCGCATAGAATATCGTGTGTTTGAACACTGAACATTAGTTTAACATACTACTTTATTTTCCATGACCCGAGTCATTATGCTAGCGTCGGTTTAGATACGCCCTTGGATTGAAGTTGGACAAGTATGGCCATCAAAGTAGCTAAATATTTTTCAACCAAAATTACACTAATTTTCATTTTCATTATTACCGTTTAATACCAACTACCAAACAAACTGTATTACTTTCTCATTTCTATCAAATTTGTGTCGAAGATATATGGTGAAGAAATGAAGAAAAATGGAGTAATTGATATATTATAGAGAAGTTGAAAAATAATATAGATGAATAGAAAAAATATGTTAAACATTTGGATTGAAATAAAAAAATATAATTTAAAATAAAAAATAAAATTAGGGCTAGGATAAAATTAAAAAACGTAATAATTAATCCATTGATTTGGTTAAACTACTTAATTGGTAGTTCAAAATGGCTTGTGTTTAACCAATTAGAGGAATAGGCGGGAGCCTTACGTCTCTTTAGTTGATGAATCTCAATATTTGAAAATTGCTTGTTTCATCTTTAAATTTTATTTGAGACAGTTTTATTGTGAGATAAATTTTTATGCGTGAGTAAAATAATTCAACTAATATAATAATTAGTATATAGACTTTTTGTTTTGAAGTTATCTTATGAAGAGATACTCTCTTGTAAGAATAGCTCAAAATAATAATAATGTTAAATGGTTTTTATTTCAAGTTTGTAGGATTATCTCATTCTCAAGTTATAATTATAATAATGAATAATATGATATCTTGTGTTGAAAATTTTTTTGGGAAAAATTTGAAACAAATAAGCGAAAGTCGCATGATAGATAACTTTTGAAAATATTTTCCAAAGTAAGCGCTTTTTTCTCATAGCACAACTTTGGGGTTATTCGTTGTTACTAACAGCGAACAAAGAAGTTTGGTCATATAAGTCAAGGTCTTTGATCTCTGTTAGTGACAGCGAACAAAGATTTTGACCAAGCTTCTTTGTTCGCTATTATTAACAACGAAAAATTACATCTCTAATTTCAATTGCTATTTTTTGGGTCATATCAATTTTACAAGGCTAATTTGCAGGCTTTTAATTATTAACTTTCCTATTTTATTTCTTAAAAATTTGGAAAAATTGATAATCATGGGATTAAGGGTGATTTTAATAATTATAAACTTTTCCAAATTTTTAGGAAATAAAATAGGGAAGTTGATTTTAGGTTTTCAATTAAAATAATTAGCAATTAAAAATTTAAAATTTTTAGGCTTTTAATTATTAAAAAGCTACGGTTTTCAACCTTCTATAATTGAATAAAATCACCTTTAATCCCATTATTATCAAAATTTTAATTTTTTAGGAAATAAAATAGGGAAATTAATTTTAGGTTTTAATCAAAAAAACTATAGCATTTAAAATTTTAAATTTTTTAGGCTTTTAATTATTAAAAAAATACGTTATAAACTTTTTATAATTGAATAAAATCACCCTTAATTCATTATTATCAACTTTCCTAATTTTTTAGGAAATAAAATAGGGAAATTAATTTTAGGTTTTAATTAAAATAACATTAGGCACCTTATATAATTGAATAAAATCACCCTTAATCTCATGATTTTCAATTTTCCCAAAGTTTTAGGAAATAAAATAGGAAAGTTAATAATTAAAAGCCTACAAATTAGCCTTGTAAAATTGACATGACCCAAAAAATAGTAAGTGAAATTAGAGTTATAATTGTTCGCTGTTAATAACAGCGAACAAAGAAGCTTGGTCAAAATCTTTGTTCGTTGTTATCAACAGCGAAACAACAGCAAACAAAGACCTTAACTTTTTTGACCAAAGTTCTTTGTTCGCTTTTAGAAACAGCGAACAATCTCGAACCTGTGCTCTGGGTAAAAAGTGCTTGCTTTGGGAAATATTTTCAAAAGTTGCCTATTATACGAATTTTTAATTTTTTTTGCTTATTTGTTTCAAATTTTCCCTTATTTGGTATGGGAGATTTGTAGGCAAGCTTTAAAAACCAACACAAATTTTTTCTAGTGCTCTTATCCTTATTTATGTGCAACCTTAGCAGGTCACTTATCATAAAAATTTTTTCCACTAAACACGCTTAATTGTGGATTTTTATTACATAGACTTTAAGAAGATGATGCACCTTGTTGATATGAATAAAACTATTAATCATTTTAAAAGCTCATACATTTTATTAAAGCAAGAGCCAAATCAACCTTTGATAGAGGTGCTTTTTCTCATATAGGTCTCATTTTATGGCATACATCATTGATGATAATGATGTCAATGTAAAGAGATTTGTGCCATGGTGATGGAGCGATGAGAAAACAAGAGAAACGGTACAAGGGGCTGCCTTGAACGAGCTGTTGTGGGAAATATAAAGAGCCAAAATTAGTATTTGGTTAAGAGTGTTGGCAATTAAAAAGAGAGAAATATATGGCAATGTAAAGAGATTTGTCTCCTTAGTCCTTTGTGTTAGAGAGAATTTTCCAATTAAGGAGTGAGCTTTGAGCTCAAGTGAGTGAGTTCTTAGTTTGTGAATAATATTTCATTAATGTGTTGTTAAACCCTTAATGAATAATTATACAATTTGAGTGGAAGGTGTCCAAGACATCATTTATATTGTTCTTTATACTTTCTTCATTCAAAACTTTGATCATTTTGATTGTATGTGTATATTCTATTTATCTTCATTCTTCTAAGCATTTTCTCACCATTGTTAGGCCCAAAAACCTTTCCTTTCTTATTTCTTTCTAGATCTCAACTTGTGGTATTATATCACTGCACTTAGGATCACAAATATAGTCTTTAAATATAAAATCGACTACATACATCATAACATATTAACGCAAAAAATCATTGCTAGCAAGCATAATACCTTATCCGGCCCTATTAATCAACAATTAAGAAAATCAATTCCAATGATCATAATGATCGATCTTTTCTTATCCAATCATTCATATTGGTATATCCTCACACATAAAAAAAGGAAAAAGAAAAGTAAAACAAAAAGGAGATGATGAAAACAAAGATATGGTATTATTATTAGATATCCTTAACCATTGACCCACATCACCATCTCCTTATAAATACCTCTCATTTTAAGCCTTTTCAAGCAACCCCAACTTAAGTTTCATTCTCACTAGAAATTCTTCTCATCTATATACATCATAAACAAAATATATGGCTTTAAAGAGGTCAAAAAGACAGCCACAAGGCCAACCTTTGGCTCTCAAAAAAATCATTAAGAGATGTTCAAGCTTTGGAAAGAGCCATGATAATGAAGTTTGTCAAGATGTTCCTAAAGGCCATTTTGTGGTTTATGTAGGAGAAAATAGAACAAGGTATATCATTCCAATATCATGGCTAGAACATGGCCAATTTAAGGCTCTTCTTCAACAAGCTGAAGAAGAGTATGGCTTTAAACATAATATGGGCATTACTATTCCTTGTGATGAAGCTGTTTTCCTTTCTATTGTTTCTTCTTTGGTTTAATTCAACAAGATTGTAGCTCATGTATAGATAATCAATGGTTTTTTTCATGGTTCTTTGAGCCAAGTTTCCAAATGTTAATGATAAATTTTTTATTGGGTTTGTACACAATAAGAGCTGCATAAGAGGAGAATTGACAGCAAAAAAATCTGTTGAGGTTTCATCTTAAAACCAATTGGTAATAGGAGGAGTAACTTATTAAGCTTATATGTTAGTCAACATCTCTCTAATTCTTCGATGTGGGATTACATTTGAGTTATTTTTCCAATGTTACTGTTAATACGAAGGAAACATGGATATTGAAAGCAAGGAAATTTAGATTCGAGTCTGCCTGATTTATAACCTTGGTTATTTGATTAGAAATCTTTTACTATTGAAATGTGTAACATATATAACACATAGTAAGATGACTTTTGTGTTGGTTATGTAAAGATGAGTATTCGGCTTACCTTATACTAGTATTTTAGATTCGCAAGATTCATCATTTTTTTTTATCAAAGTGTATTACTTGTGTGAATATTGTAACTTGAACAACATCTTCCTTCTTGGTTCATAATTGCTCTTGAAGTTAACTGAAAGTGTAAACAGCCTTGTTTTTATTAGCTACTTGATGAGTTCTCAGAAATCTTTTCAAAGCCCTTTTTTAGGTGAAAATCAGAAGGAAATGATGTTAATTTATGTTCCTTGCTTGAGAAAGTGTACTTGTTCCAATTAAGATAAGATCTTCGATTCTCTAAATTTATTATTATAGGTTTAATTCATATATTGTAATATTGAGTTATTTTTCTTTGTTGGGATTATGGAAGGGATCCATGACTAGTAATTAGTAATTACTAAATTCTTTTATGGTTCATTTCTTGTTGATAGGAATATAGAATATTTGGTAGTAATCTATGAAGCTAAGATTTGTTAGAGGGTGATTGCATATGATCATATTCATAATAATAGAGTATACATAATATATTATTATTATGAGGTTACAATCATTAGCTTAAATTTAATTTAGTTTCTTAATATGATATCGTATGCCAAAGTCATAAATTTGAATCACATCAACCCTTATTTCATATAGAATATTAGGCGCCATATATAAAGAAAGATTGCATTGCATTCATATTTCCAACTAATAGGTTTTTTTATATGCGTATATTCTACTCATCTTATAGGAGAAATTTCATATAGATGAAATTTGACTTTATTGACAGTTACTATAAAAAAAAATATTAATTAAACTCAAATTATCAAATGATGGATTATAATTTGATATCTATTTTCTTACTAAACAAACTAATAACTCAAATACATATTAGTTAGATCAATAGAGTACTTGAGTTCATATAGTTATAGACTTATAGTGCTTGACTTTAAAAATGAATAGTTATAGAAAATTTCTTCTTAAGAAAAAAGTTCACTAAATATAACATAATTATGATAGAACAATGTTGTCGTGAATATAATTTATTTGTTGTCGTACTTGTTTTTATTATTGGAGCCTATCAAACTGAATATTAATTAGCTAAAAGTAATAATTATAAAATCAGAGGTTTGGTAGATAATTTGGTAGTGTTTTTTTTTTTTTTTTGCTTTATGCTAAAAATTGTGATTAAAATTGGTTTAGTATTAAATTTTGTTGATACTTTGATTGATCTAATGAATTAGGCAACACCCCTTTACGTAGAATGTTTGAAGTCTTTAAGAGGGGTTGTGGTTCTAAAACCTAAACAAAATTAAGAAAATCTTTGAACATGTGGATGAAAATGCATTCCTAAGTTTGTTTGTTCATGGCCTTATGAATTAAGACAAAACAGTGAGTTTGGCATAGGACATTAATGCTCTACGGACAATACACAACATACAATGACTTATTTGACTGTCTAGCCTAGTATCCCACCTGGAAGTATGAGAGCATTTATTGGTGACTAGAGATAGAGCTCAACAGAGTTTGGTTTAAACTGTAAATTAAATCGGATCAAATTCTAATTTTAATATTTGGTTTGGTTTACGGTTTAAACGGTCTGGTATATTTTTTTTTTCAAAAAAATTACGGTTTACGGTCTAGTCTCGCTTTTTTATTTTTTAGACTAGATCAGACCGCAAATCGTATTATGACCAAAAATCATAATTTTTTAAAAAAAATATGTTGCTACCTAAATATTTCGAGATTTAGTTTTTTTTTATATAGTAATATATACTTGAATAATGTCAATGCAATCAACTAATTACAAATTATTGTATTTGGTGTTTTTAGGTGTGAAATATTTATATGAACACATATATTAATTTGGAAAAAATATAAAAATAAAAAACCATAGACCAAACCAGATAGACCGCTATACGTACAACAGTTTGGTCCGTTCCGGTATGGTGATTTACACGGTCCGGTCCGGTTTGAAAATTTTCAAGACCGGTAAGTTTAGTTTGGTCTGATTTTAGGTCAAACCAGAGCAAACTGGACCGTGTGCACCCCTAACTAGAGGTGTTCAATGGAGTAGGGGCCATATTCAACCTTGATTCTACTTATTTTTAGAAGGGCTTAGTAAAGGTTGGATTGAAAATCGACTTTGTTTTTTCAAAGAGAATTGGATGTAAAAGGGGTTTAAAAGGGTTCAAAAAGGGTTTTGTTGCATTTTGAAATATGGATTTTGTTACATTTTTTATCAATCAAAGGATTACCAGCTAAAGCATGAGATATCTAGGATGAAGTTTTTTTACAACTATCCATCTAGAATCCATCTTTGTCCTTGGAAAATTTTAAAATATTATTCATACATTGATCTTCATGATGACTAAATATCCCATATCTAGAGCATATAGCAGTTTTCAATCTAACATCAATAATGGGTCTTTAACATACTCATGTTAGAATAATATCTTTTGATTACTAGAATCTTTTGTATAATCAATATGATTGTGTATCATATTAGGTAAATATTTAGTTTCCTAAACTATAGCTTGTATTATTGTATATAATATCATTCCTCCTAATGAGAATGACATGCATTTCAAACCAAATCATTCTTTTATGGTATCATTTGCCTAGGTTTCTTGCTTTCCACTTCTTCCTCTTCCACCACCCTTGCCGCAACTCTTCCTCCTTTTTTTCTTGTTTCCTCAATGGCATCTCCCACAAAAATTCATCCCGCAACTTTGGTTACTAACATTAAAACAAGCGTGCCTATCCAACTTGATGAAGATGGCTCCAATTTTCATACTTGGGTCACTTTATTCAAGCTTGTGGATTCTCACATTCTTCCCTATGACTCCTCTAAAGCATTAGTTTCTAAAGATTCTGAATGGCAACGTCTTGATGACATTGTTCGCACATGGATTTATGGCTCTATTAGTCCATCCCTCCTCCAATCCATAGTTCGTTTCGATGATTGTGCTTTTGATGCTTGGAATCGTATTGAGAACAATTTTCAAAATAATAAAACCTCTCGCATTCTTCATCTTAAATCTCAATTTAATGACATTTCTCTCAAATTTTCCCAATGTGATTTCTTATTGCAATGAACTTGAAACTATTGCTACTTCTCTTACTAATCTTGGCACTTCCATCAACGATAGTCGTTTGGCTCTCCAAGTTCTTCATGGCTTGAATTCGGAATATAAAAATTTTTGGTCTTTGGTTCAACATATGAATCCCATTCCCTCTTTTGATGCTCTTCGTTCTATGTTAGAATTGGAAAAGCGCTCCAATCATAAACACAATTCTCCCGCTCAAGATTCGGCCCTTGTTACCACAAATAAAGCTTCTTTTTCAGAAAATTCAGCCCATTTTAACAACCACGGCCCTCCCACCACTGTGGTGGCCACCATTACTCTCGTTGTGGTGGCCGGACCAACCGTGGCAGCCACCCTGGCTCCACTAGTAATTCTGGCCACTGGCAGCACTTTCATCCTAAGCCCAACCTCCCTTTTGCTTCTCAGCCCAACAGACACTCTTTTGGCCCACAATCCTTTCCCTCTTACTCTTCCCCTTCTTGGCATAACTGGGCCGGACAACCTTGGGCCCAGCCCGTTGCTCCTTTTCCCACTACACCTTGGGCTCCTCCTTCTCAATGCAATGCGTCTTCTGCTGGTCTTCTTAGTCCGCGACCAACACAAAGTTATCACATCGGGACTAGTGCTTCTATGAGTTATGTTCCTACGGACATCGATCACGCCATGAACACTCTCTCTTTGTCTACTCCGGATGAGCATTTTTACATGGATACCGGTGCCACATCCCACATGACTCGATCTCAAGGTACTTTACTTCCTTATTTTCCTTTAAAGCATCAATTCAATAATGCTATTGTTGTCGATAATGGTAATTTGATTCCAGTTCTTGGTCACAGGCATATTTCTTTTCCTTCCTCCCAAAAATCCCTTACCCTCAAAAATGTCTTACATGCACCTAAACTTATTAAAAACCTTATTTCTGTTCGTAAATTCACTCATGATAATATGGTTTCCGTTGAAGTTGATCCGTTTGGCTTTTCTGTGAAGGATTTGGCCACGGGGAGCATCGTTCTGAGATCTAATAGCACGGGTGATCTTTATCCTTTCCCATCTGCACATGGAGCTTCTCCTACTTCCTCCACCTCATTGGCTTTTTCCGTTTTTTCTTCTAGTATTTGGCATTCCCGTTTAGGACATCCGGGCAATGCGGTTTTAAATTCCTTGTATTCTTTTCCTTTAATTCAATGTAATAAAGATCCTACTTTTGTTTGTCATTCATGTCCTTTAGGGAAACACATTCAATTACCTTTTATTAATTCTATGTCTATGAGTTCTAAGCCTTTTGATATTATTCATAGTGATTTATGGACATCTCCTATTTCTAGTCCATCAAGATATAAATATTACATTCTTTTTCTTGATAATTATACTAATTTTTTGTAGACTTTTCCTTTATTTCGTAAATCTCAAGTTTATGATGTGTTTGTGAATTTCAATACATTTGTTAATATCCAATTTGAACTCAACATAAAATCTTTCCAATGTGATAATGGGGGTGAATTTGACAATAATATGTTTCATCAATTTTGTATTAGTTGGAGCATTACTCTTCGTTTTTCTTGTCTTTACACATCTTCTCAAAATGGCAAATCCGAACGCAAAATCCGCTCCATCAACAACATAATTCGTACTCTTTTGTGTCATGCTTCTCTTCCTCCGTCTTTTTGGCCTCATGCCCTAAACATGGCTACTTATCTCTTTAATATTCTCCCTTCTAAACTCCTTGGCAATCTCACTCCCACTCACTTTCTTTATCATAAGTCTCCTACTTATACTCATCTACGGGTTTTTGAATGTATGTTTTCCTCTCTTCCCCTCTACTACTATCCATAAACTCCAACCTCGCTCCGCTCCGTGTGTCTTTTTGGGTTACCCTTCTTCTCATAGGGGTTACAAGTGCTATGATCTCCCATCCCGTAAAATTATTATATCTCGACATAATGTTCTTTTTGATGAGGCCACTTTTCCCTTTTCCCGCTCTCATACACCGTCCCCCCGCACTTACCAATTCTTAGATGATCCTCTTCCTCTCCTTTTACTCAAAACAGCCCACACTAACCCCCCTAACCAACCTACTGGGTCTGCTGCTATCTCCAACCCAATTGAAACCCCTACTTCCTCCCCCTGCTCAACCCAGTTCCCTTATGGGCCTGCTACTACCTCCGGCCCATCTGCACCCCCTTCTTCCCCTCCTTGCTCACTCCAGTTCCCATCTGGGCCTACTCTAGCTTTCGGCCCAGCAACTCTCCCACCTAACATTATCCCCTCCTCCTCTCCTACCCTTCCCCCTTTCACCTCTACTGAGCCTGCCTCACGCAGCCCAGTACCTTGCCAGCCCAACTCACCCTCATCCTCTTCCCATATCACACCTCTACCCTCCCCACCCGGCATGGTTACACGCAGTAAACATGGTATTTTCAAACCCAACCCCAAATACTGCTCCCAAGCCTTGTCCGTTTCTTTTTCTCTATTACCCAAATCTCCTCTCCATGCCCTTCGTGACCCGAACTGGAAATTAGCTATGCAAGAGGAATTTGATGCTTTAATTGAGAATAACACTTGGGATCTTGTCCCTCGTCCACCTAATGCTAATATCATTCAGTCTTTGTGGGTGTTTCGTGTAAAGACTAAGTACGATGGTTCTTTTGAGCACTATAAAGCGCGTCTTGTTGGTGATGGTAAATCTCAAAGGGACGGTATTGACTGTGATGACACTTTTAGTCCGGTTGTAAAACCTGCTTCAATTCGAATTGTTTTAAGCATTGCTCTTTCCCGCTCTTGTTCTATTCATCAATTAGATGTTAAGAATGCTTTTCTTCATGGTCACTTGACTGAGACTGTATACATGCATCAGCTATGGGGTTTCGTGATCTTGTTCGTCCCGATCATGTCTGTCTTCTTTGCAAATCTCTTTATGGCCTCAAACAAGCTCCACGTGCTTGGTACCATCAGTTTTCCAATTTTACAACTACTATTGGTTTTTCTAACAGCATCTCTGATAGTTCTCTTTTTGTTTACTGTCATGGTTCTGATATTGCTTATCTGTTGTTATATGTGGATAGTATTATTCTTATGGCTTCTTCTGATTTGCTTCGTGAGTCTCTTATGTCCAAACTTAGCTCTGAGTTTGAGAAGGATTTGGGTCCTCTTAATTATTTTTTAGGTATTGCTGTTAATCGTACTTCTACGGGACTCTTTTCTCTCAACAGCGATATGCCTCTGAAATTCTTGAAAAAGCCGACATGTCTCAATGTAAACCTGTTGCCACTCCTGTTGCTACCTCCGGGAAACTTCGCGCTAATGCTGATTCTCCTTGTGATGATCCTACATTGTATCGTAGTCTAGCTGGTGCTTTGCAGTATCTTACTTTTACTCGACCAGATATTTTATATGCTGTTCAGCAGGTTTGTCTTTATATGCATGATCCTAGAATTGAACATATGGCTGCTATTCACCGCATTCTTCGCTATGTCAAAGGTACTATTCACTATAGTCTACAGTTGTATCGCTCTACTATTTCGACTCTTTTGTCCTATACTGATGCCGATTGGGGTGGTTGTCCTGACACCCGCCGCTCTACTTCTGGTTACTGTGTTTTTCTGGGTGATAATTTGATTTCTTGGTCCGCTAAGCGGTAGCCTACTGTTTCAAAATCTAGTGCTGAGGCTGAATATCGTGGTGTTGCTAATGCTGTTTCTGGGACTTGTTGGATTCGTAACTTACTTCTTGAGCTCCGCTGTCCTATTACTGTGGCTACTCTTGTCTATTGTGACAATGTAAATGCCGTTTATTTAGCTGATAATCCAGTGCATCATCAGCGCACTAAGCACATTGAGATCAACATTCACTTTGTTCGTGAAAAAGTTAAACGTGGTGATGTTCAGGTGCTTCATGTTCCAACTCGTTATCAAATTGCTGACATTTTTACTAAGGGTCTTCTCAAGTATTATTTGATGATTTTCGATCCAGTCTTAGCGTTCGTCAACCACCCGTTTCAACTGCGGGGGTGTGTTAGAATAATATCTTTTGATTACTAGAATCTTTTGTATAATCAATATGATTGTGTAGCATATTAGGTAAATATTTAGTTTCCTAAACTATAGTTTGTATTATTGTATATAATATCATTCCTCCTAATGAGAATGGCAAGCATTTCAAACCAAATAATTCTTTCAACTCATACTTAATAGAAAACTTAGTTTTCTCATAAAATGTCCATCTATTGACATTTCAATTTATTTATAGGTTACGTATAATCATCTCTAAAATGGGTCGGGTCGGATAGGTTAAAGCCCAACCCATTTCAACCCATTTCATTTTACAAGGCCCAACTCGACATGACCCATTTTTGTTTGAGCCAACCCATCCCGTATCTGGTCCGTTGAACACTTCTAGTGGTGGCTAAAGTTTTTTGGTCTTTAAATTTGTTTTATTATTCTCTTTTTTAAAATCATGTATTTGGTTTTTGTTTTAGTCTTCATAAAGGCCAAAGTTAAAACCAATGACGCTCACTTTCTTTATTTAATATATATTTTTTTATTATATGTCTTTTCTAACACCAAAACAATAGATTACCATTGAAGATAACCTAAGGTGTTTGAAAACCAGTTGTTGGTTGATGATATGGGTTATTTAATGAGCTAGTAGTAGTAATTGATGTGATTTGTTTAATCAGTTGGTAGCACTTTGGTTTTTGTATTGTTTGTTAAATCAGTTGTTTGAGAGTTATGGATTGGTCTAGTAATTAAAGACTTTTCCTTTCATTATTTTCTGATAGTGGTTTAATTCTCACCACCTACAATAATGATTTATTTTATCTCCTTTTTTTCATGTAGGAATTCTCTATCTTTTTCCTATATAGATTTGTAGCAAAATTTTGTAATAACTAGACATGAGCTTGGGTTGGGTCAGCATGCGGGTTTCACATAAATTGCCCGCCAAATGATGTAATGGGCGATAGATAAGCCATAATCACCATTTTGTGAAATTGACATTGCATCTCATATGGCTCATATGCAGGGTCTGCGAAGCATGTCATATTATTACTAATTTCAGGAACACAATAAGAAATTTGTGTTGCCGCCTCAACATAGCCCATAAGTTTCTGTCGTGTCACAAGCTTACATTTGAGGCATCGGCATAGCATGATCCACTAAACTTGTCTGGCACAGCCATAAACAATCTAACATATCATGAAGTACATATGACAAAATAGGTGGGTGGTTACAAGTACCTCCACCCCATACTTATATCAACCTAAAATTTTTTATCCATCACTTACCCACTATTCATGGTCGATATTATTTTTATACCTGTTACCCATCATGACTATACCCTCCACAATTATATCCTTCGTATAACCATCTCATATATGTCCATGCTTGCATTATATACACTTTATACCATAGTAATTCATACAAACTTTTTCATTTCACTGAAAAACTATTTAAATGGCAACAAGACACTAGTGGTGGAAATTTCATTGTGGTTATAAGCGATGAATTCGCAACAAGCATGTACCAAAAATTCATCGAATATATTTTTAAAATAAATTTGCGACGGACTGTGGAAAAGGTAAACAAGATGTCAGAACTTCATATTAGCTGGTGACAGATTAGTGACGAAAATATTCTTTCGCTAAAATAGTATGCCATCGGTCCTTCACTAATTTGTTGCTCAATTTTCTCGTCTAAATTTTCAATTTTTAGAATTTTTGTCGCAAATGGTGAAGTACTCATAACGACTATTTTCAATCACAAAAACTATTTGTCACCTGTCTGTCACCATTTCGTCGCCCTTTTTTTGTCCATTTTTACTCATCCTATCAAATTTCATGGAAAGGATAAGGAAAAGATTTTAAACGGAACAAATTACACAATTGCACGTATATTAGATATGTGTATTGCCCAGAAATAAATCCAATTGTTGCTCAATTTAGGAAGTCACTTCAAATACATAAATCCAGTTACACAAATCAACAAAATGGCGTGTTTGTGCAGGATAAGTTTCTCGATTATTTCAAAGAAACGATATGTTTACAATTTGTTCCTTTAATATTTTAAAGGTCGGGGTTATTAGCATTATTTATTGCTTACTTCACAAGCCAGACATATAATGTTAGATAACATTGAGAATGGTTATATTATGAAGCAATAAGGACCATTGAAAATACTCGAAGCTACAATATCTGCTATGTGAACAACTATAGATTTCACACTCTATCTCATGCATCAAATAGAGTCGTAGACACCTATATATAGAGTGTGGATCAAATGATAATAAGTGTCCTGATAAAGATGTTTTTTATGTCTAACTGCAGAAAATTTTGGAGGTTGAGTATCTGGGTTTGCCTATCAAAAGAGTCAAATTGTTCAAATGTCATTGGTATGATCCTACTAATACTGGATATGGCTGAAGCTCAAATGTTTTTTAACGATACAAGCCAGTTAACATACATCTTGGTCGTTCATATCAGAATTATGACTGTTGAATCAAGAGCCAATTCCCACAATATTGATGACGACTTTGAGCACCTTATAGATCATGTCATGTCATGCACACTTGAGAGTGGTGTGGGGTGTGCCATGGGATATGGAGTGGTAATGTTTGGTTCACTCGATGAAGTGATTGATGGAGATGATTTGGGGTGTCTTAGTGAAGGCAAGGCACGAGGATTAGGACCTCTTGAAGGCTGCTCGACCCATCGAGCATGAGTTGCTCGATCGAGCCAAGCAAGAGGAGACAGTCAGCAGTTGCTGGTCTGTGGCTCAACCAGGCGAGCGATGAAGCTCAATTCGAGCGAGCAGCAGGTCTCTTCGCGCATCAGTTTCTGTTTTGTTTCGGTTTTTTGTGGGCTTTAAGTCCTTTTGTCCTAGGTTATTCTAATATGTTTTAGGGCTATATAAGGAGTCTTAGAACATCATTAGGGTAGAGAGAAAGGCATATACAAGAGAGTAAAACTAGGGTTCACACCATAAGAGTTCTCTCTCTTTGTATTTGCATATTTGTGAGAGATTGAAGTAAAGGTTCAATCTTTGCTTTGGAGATTGTTCTTAAAGCTTTGTAAGGTGAGTCATTAGTGTAAATGAGTTTATATTAATGATAAGATACTTTGTTTGAGGGGGAGGTATCATTAGATACCTCATATATTCTTGTGTTTTGCCACTGTTGTTGCTTGCTCTGTTTTTGGGTGTTTACTTTGCATTAGTTTGTTTATTGTTCTTCATCAAATATCATAGCCCTTTCACAACAATGACCTATTTGTTTTATCAAGTCAAGCATCTCTAGTACATTATCTCTTGTATCTGAGTATAAGACAAAATTTAATAGACCGGAGAGTTGTATGCAAGATAAGACCAAACAAATTCAACAATGTAACACAAAAGAAATTAGTTGAAAGTGCAATCTAGGATGAGAATAAGGAATATATTACGATCGAAGAAGATATTTTGATCACATGCTTCACTACGCTATACTTTAGGAGGAATGCTACAACAGGCAAATAACCTTGATTTTCACGATCAAAATGATGACGAAGAAGAAGAACATAATGGTGTTGCTATTGGTAATGGCGATTATTATAGTGATAATGAGTAGGCCATCTATATATAAATGTACCTTTTAATTATTGTACTTTACTTTATTTTTTTTATTTATATTCAACATATTAATATCATGAGTTATTATCTCTTTAATCTAATCTATAATATAATTAGTAATGTTCAATGTAAATACTCTTTATTACATTGACTCTAATAAGCAAATTAAATTTTTAATTTGAAAATAATAATAATAATAAAGATGGGTACTTTCTCTATACTGAGGCAGATTTAAAAGGGTTAAAATTCTCTCTCTTTTGTGTTTTGTATTGTCTTGTATTGATTGGAATGAAAGCTTTCATTTAAAAATAATAATAATAATATTTCCATCTCTTGAAATAAATGTAGAATGGAAAATGCAATAAAATAGTAAATTAAAAAACGAGTAAAACCATTCCTAATAAAGGTATAAACATCTCTCCTCACACTAACTTTTTCTCTCCTTCAAAATAAGGTCTTGTTTGGACAATTCCAGTTTCAGTCAACATGAAAAAAAATTCTTATCACAAAAAAATTTCATCTCCCTCAATTTTCCACACTTTTCTCTCCAATCAACTACTTCTTATCTTCATTATCGCCGGGATTCTTCTTCCGGCACCAACAACAAGCATCAGGCTCCCGGATCGAAACCTGGAATTCACATCTTCTCCTTCAAATCTCAATCACAATCTCAAAATTGCTGTTTTTGCTCTTGGAAGTTTCTGGAGATCTGAGGCTGTTTTTGGTTGCTTAAACGGTGTCGTTCGTACCTCCGTTGGTTATTGCGGTGGTACTAAACTTAATCCTGAGTATCGTAGTTTAGCCGATCATGCTGAATCTGTTCAGGTCCTTCCTTTCTCTTTCATTCTGTGTCTCGTTATTTTATAATTTTGTATGATTTGAAGAGAAACATTATTTTATTTGAGGTTTATGGGATTTTCGTGGAAAAATTGCATTGTGCTTGTTTTTCATGTTTTTAGATGATTGACGATTAATTTATTAGGAATTTTAATTGATCTCAACGTCACAAAACAATGTAGTAGCGAGTAAATTAGACTACAAGATGGGTCGAATATCAAAATGAGAGCTAGACTAGAGCCTAAAAAATAAAACTTTATCTCTAATATCACCAAGAACGACCTAGCTATGAAATTGACAATGTATGTAGAAATAAAATGCAATAAACAATACAAAGATTTATGAGGTAATAAGCCTATGAGTTTAGGTTTAGGGGTTAGAATTTTGTAGATGATTAATGAGCATTTATTATGAGGACTAAGTACTTAATGAGTTACATATGGAAAGCCACGACTTAAATAAAGCTTAAATAGCCTTGGAATACCAAACACTTGATCAGAACACCCTGCACAATCTGCTTGTTCGAGCCAATGCTGTGCTCGTCCGACTAGAGTCTTCTGGCATTCACCGGATGCACTCTGTTGGGAGCTTGTTCGAGCGGCTACAGTGCTTATTCGAGCACTCCTCTTCTGGACATTGTGTTTGCTTCTGAACTACTGCCTTGTTTAAGGCAAGTGGCACACCCATGATACCTTGTTCGAGCACGTCGTACAACATCTGACTTTTGCACTTTCTCATTAAGACCATTTATCATAACTCTTAATTCTCATCGTTACACACTTGTTTAAGACACAGCTTCAATGCACTCATAACTCCATGCGTTAATACACACTTAAACTCATTCTTAATTCACACCCATAATGTACATCTTAATGCACACACTTATCGGTGCGCTCAAGTCACCATGACTAACAAACATATACAATTTCATAATTTTACAAATTACAACAATAATCTTGTAGCCATTGTAGCCACGGTTGAATATAGCATACGAACTTGATCATGGTTGGTCCGAAACTTTAATGTGATTGAAGATTGATTTATGCCTTCAAACAATAGGAAACATGATGTAGATTATAGGTCTTAAACAATTTCTCACACAATGGCATTAAAGAAAGAATGAAATACATAAAGAGAAACAAATAATCTCTAAACGTAATACTTAAAATGTAGTCTAAATGAACATGTGTTTGAAAAGGATAATGAAATCAATATAACAAAAGTTTGCAAGATTCTTATTTTTTTCATTTGTTAGAGAGAAATTAGAGGATAAATTTTTGCTTCAGTGATTCACATAGCGCCTCTATTTGTAAAGATTTAACATGCTTTCATCTCATCCTTTTGTTTTGATCAACCGTGCAAAAGACCATATTAAACAAAGTGTTATATCGCGAACAATCACACTGTTAGGGGGTGCTTGAACGAGTGCACCCCCAAGAACTTAGCTCAAAAGAACCTGCCTCACAAAATAGAAAAGGGTTTGAACGAGCACGACGAGCGACCCTGTGCTCAAACGAGCACTCTTGTGCTGAACTCTCTGTGCTTTGTTTCGTACCTTACTTTGTTCGTGTAAGCACTTGGATCCTTATGTTAGTCCCACTAGATTGTAGTATTTAGGGATATCCTACGTACTCTAAATCTCCAACTGAACACTTGTCTCATGTGCTGAACCAACTCGGTTACCTTATGTGTTATATCTTAATACTAGTAGTGTTTTTAATTAAATGACATGTGCCATAGAATCCCATGTCTTTCATGGTACATTAGATAGGAAAATTAGTAGTTGATACCTGATATTGATTTGCAATTTGATACAGATTACAGCATTTTAATATCCGTGTGTCTTGTTATGAATTTGCAACACCCACTTTGATATGAATTGATTATTTAACAGATTTGTTGTTGTGTTTAGGGTAGTAGTTTAATTGGGAGGGTTGTGCACTTGTGATGAGACTTGAAATAGTTATGAATTGTGCTTATTTTATTACTGGTAGTCTCTTTAATTTGCAACCATTTTATCTGGAATATTTGCTATGTTACATTACACCCCCTATGTGGGTGTTGTTTTGGATGTCCCAAACCCAAATATAGGAGGAGGTTGCAGTTGTTTATTAGTAACAGTGAGCATAAATTTTGTTGATGCTTTGTTATCTGAGTATTATTTTGGCATTCATTGTCGTGTTCAAGCTTCATAAAGGGGTAGGATTGTGATTGGGATGTCAGGTAGCTAAGTAACAACCAGCGTACCTTTGTAACATCCTTGAGCATTAAATGGTCTGTGTAGGTTACCTATCTTGGGATGAAGGCAAAGAAGAAGTTGATGCACATGTCTCCTACTCTCCTTAAAAAACCCATCAATTTCTAGTCTTTAACAGTAATATGGCATTGTTCTTCCCCTCTATAATTGCTTGCCTCACCTATCTTTGTAGTGTTATCTCTTTTTCTAGGAAGAGTTTGTGAGTGGAGAGGAACAATAGGGATCTAGGAAGGACGAGTAGCAGGAATCGGAGCTTCATGAATGACCAAGCTCTTCTGAAAATCTTAACACGAGAAAATATTAAATTACGCATCAATGTGGATGCTGTTACAAAAATATTGTTATCTTTTTTATGACTTGATTCCAGTTTTTTCTTGCTGATTAGGTGGAATATGACCCCAGGGTTATTAGCTTCCAGCAACTTTTAGAGGTCTTCTGGTCGAGTCATGATTCAAGGCAGGTATTTGGCCAGGGTCCTGATGTTGGTAACCAGTACAGGTAAAGTTTTAGTCTCTTTGTCAACGAACTTGCTCACGGCCTTAAGAATATCTGCTTACTTGTTTAATTTTCGTGTTAACAGATCTATTATCTTCACTAATGGTACGAGTGAGTCAAGATTGGCAGCTGCTACCAAGGAAAGGGAGCAGGCTAAATCAAAGAGCAGTAAAGTGACCACCCAAATTCAACCACTTGAAACTTTTTATCCTGCTGAACCCGAGCATCAGGTACTGTGTTATGCTCTTAGTTTGAGGTCGCCTATTTCTTTAATTAAATCAAGATGGTGGTGACTATATTAATGCCCCAGTAAAATTAGAGCTGAGGATAAGAGAGGCAGGAAAATAGTAAGTTTAGTGATTGTGTGCTGCTGCTTAGTTACCTATGTGAGGAAAAATAAGATTTGCATCAAGTTCTGTTCCCTTAAACAAATCCTGAGGCATTTGTGTTCTGAATTTATCATGAAATGTCCTGTAATCCACTTTGTAAATTTTATAAGCTGTTTCTCTGCGGCATTGCTGATCAATATTATTATTGATCAACCGTCAAACTGACTGTAAGAAAATTCGGGTGTTTGATGTACGTGCTAAATGCTAATTTTCTGGGAAATTATTTTCCATTCAAATGTTAAAAAACGTGATAAATATCTGATTTGCATTTTTCTACTGTGCTCTTCTAGATTTAGAAATTTTTTCGACCTTTTTTCTATTTTGACCGAGAGTAGTACTTACACACCAAATAGAAGGGTAAATCAAGGTAGCTAATGTAATTGCTTTCTAAAAAATTACAGAAATTTGAGCTCAAACGGAATCCTTTTCTCCTTCAATTGATTGGTAACTTGCCAGAAGAGGAGCTCGAGAGGTCAACCTTGGCTTCAAAAATGAATAGTTATGCAGCCGAGCTTTGTCCTTGGAGAGCCCAGCAACAAATCGATAGCAAAATTAATGAAATTCTCAAACAAGGTTGGCCTGTTTTAAGGGAAATCTAGTGGAGACGCAATACCACACAACAGGGTTTCTGAACCCATTGAGTTTTGCAGGTTATAGCGATTCAGCATTGAGTACGACATACGACCATTGATTCTAGATGATCTGACACCAGAAATGTTTTACGCTGATCAGCAATTTTCTCCGACTTCATTACAGTTGGATCAAATTAACAATGCGCGGACATTTTGTTGTAGAATGAGTTCCTTTCAGATGGTAATCGTCGTGGTACTGTGCACTATGCATCTGATCATTATAGTGGTTCAGAATTTTGAATACAGAATGGTTCGCATTAGAATTATCCATTGTGATGCATCAATTCTTTGAGTGGAGACTATATGGTGATTTGTATAGGCATGTAATCGATTTACTGCATAAATTGTTTATCAGAATTATTTGATTTACCTTTTGAATTGCTATGATTCTCATTGCAAATTCTTCCATGCATTCAAGTTAAAGATCCAATGTCGAAGTTGAATAACATGGTTATGAAAGTATTCATGTTTAGGACCGGACACAATTGATGCAAAACAAAGGGCGGATTATGGCCTTTGTAATGCACTGATTCTCGTTGTTAATCAACCTTAATCAATGGTGCATTTTAATTACTTCACAAACAAATGCACAGACACTCACAATCAGCCCAAGAAAGACCTTCTTGATTTTCTGACGAGGGTGATTGTTGTCCTTTGCCTATCTGGGATAACGATCCTATGACTATTACAATGTAAGGATATTGAAGCCTTGATTGCAAGGTTCCGTTGAGAATCCAAATTTCTACGTAACTTTTCAAACTCTCTGGCCAAGTTGTCTCACAACTTGATGAAGTTTGCACAAAAACTTCACAAAACAGAAAATGAAACTTCTCTGAAAAATACCTCAGTATATTGATTGATCAAAACGTGAATGGAACTCTTACATGAGGGCCTATGTATTTATAGAGTTTGGTATCTAAAACTAGCCGTTACAAATGACTTTCCTAATACACGTGGAAAACTAACAAAACAGAAACATAAACAGAAGGCAAACACTTAGCCAATTTTCTGATTTTCCTAGTCTGCTGATCAGGCCTCCTTCAACGCGTATTACAGGCTTCTTGATGGATTGTCAGCAAGACTCTAGGTCCTCTATGGCTTGGTTCATGTAGAGAGATGACGTTCCTGTCTTCCTCATGGTCCAGATGTTCCCGGTCTGTGCTCAGGAGGGTCAGCAAGGTCTGCTGTTCGTCAGATTCTCCTGTTGTTCCCTTGCTGCTGTCTGTTGCGTCTCTTAAGCTCAGAATGCTAGTTTCTGTAATGCTTTGAGTTTCCTCAGCCCCAATGCGTGTTCTTAGGTCTATGCCTGATGTGTGGGAGGTGCCAACGCTTGACCCTTGGTCTTCATGAGTATTTGGCGTAGAAGGCAAGTTGGGAACACTGTCCTGTTCCTGATCAGTATTGTCATGGCCATTGTTCCCTGATGCATTTGCATCAACAATTAAGAGAGCACTAAGCAGGTTTGTGCAGGGTGATTTTGAGAGTATATAGCGAGTATTTGTTTGAAGAGGCTTGTCTATGTTAACTTGCTTTTCTTGCTATAAAATCACACCAACAACTAGCACACATCAGAGGACTCGGAATCACCTTTGATGATCGAGTCAAATAAGTACACCAAATTAGTACCTAAATGGTCCAATTCCAAGTGCATTGTTACTCTTACTCTCTTAGCTTGAAAAAACTTGTTAGGGTCTGTTAAAAGCGTGAGGAATATCTTTCTTAACTTTGTGAGTATCGTTAGCTTTTCCTTAATAAACCCAAACCTTTTCCCTAGCTTTATTAGTAGGGTCAGTTGTGTCTTTTTACGTCCCAACTTCTTATTGGGTGTAAAGTAGTCATTTAATGCAAAGTTCACCTTTTGCTCAATTTGTAGATCCTTATTAGATAATAAAGTAAAATTATTGTCCTTTGATGCAAGTTGGCAAGGCATTGTGGCATAACTATTCTATTTCTGCCATGCATTTAATGCATCATGTTTTAGGAGAGTTGGGAAGATTTCTCAATTAAATGTGGAGGATCAAGACCAAGATTAAAGTGTTCCTAATTCATACTCATCCAATTTTTCTCCTAATTATATGGTACATGGTAACCTTTTGGAGGGTCTTGTCTATATGATACTTTGTCTGGAGTAAACCCCTAACTTTTAAGGTAGTGGTTTGAGAGATAAACCCTTTGAAATAAGTTTTTCCTAAAAGATACTTGTCTGGAATAAATGCTCTGAAACAAGTTTCATTTAAAAGATATTTTGCTGGGGATAGATTCTTCAAGGACAAGTTTTAAATCTAGGATGGATCTTTTGGGACAAGTTTAATTTTTTTAAAGATCAAAGTGAGACTTATCATTAAATGGTTATATCCGAAAATACATAGTCTGAAATCTAAGATGGACCACCATCAAGCCAAATACTAGAACAAACACTGGCCGAAGCCCATTTAGCTAGACGGTGAGCTACATTATTGGCTTCACGGAAGCAAAAATTGAAAGAGATATGACTAATAACAGATGTGGCAGCAAGAATGTTATTGACTAGCACTTAGTTATAAAGTACTTGTTTCGGATAAACCCTCTAGAAAAAGTTACTTTTTGAGGGTACTTATTTGGGTTTGACCATCTAGGATTATTGTCATTTGGAAAGTACTTGTTTGGGATAAACCCTCTGTAACAAGTTCCATACAGAAGGTACTTGTTTGGGTTTGATCATCTGGAAAGTACTTGTCTGGAATAAAACCTACGTGATAATTTTTCTTTTCGAGACAAATTAATGTGGATGTTAATACTAATTTAACAACTTTAGAGTTGACTTAACAACCTTGAGAGGTTTTTCATCCTTAAACCTACCTTAACTCGTATTTACATTAAAAGCATGTTGTACTTTCTCAATTCAAAATTTTTAAATACGGCGATTGTAGTACTCGAGTTTTCCCTTTAGAGTACCTTGATCTTATAAATATCTTTATATGCCCATACTACCATACTTGCTTCACTTGAAATACCCACAAAAGTTTGACAGTACAATCGTATTATAAACAACAAATACTCATAATTCACAAATAAGCCGAGTTAGATACCATATTTATTTTAGCTTGATATTAAATTAACGACACAATAATATTTTATCACATTAATATCACAATAATAACTTCCACGGTTCCATTTAATGAGGTATAAAATTGAATAAATCAAACCGAATTAAAACTGATCCAACCCAAATCCGACACATCCCACTCAATTTGTCCACATGACCACAACACGCTGATTAAATAAAAATCACACCTTTATTGTTCTGAACTTCACACTTCCATAGTCTTAAAACTGAAATTCCAAAGCAGAGAAAATTGAGTCCTCGGAAAGAAAGAGAAAAAAAGATACTTCGATCGACAAAGATCGAAGAGGGGAGAGAAACAAAGAGAAAGAGAATCATAAGAAGACTAAGAAAATGGCGACGAAACTGCAAGTTAAGGCTTCTCATTTACTTATTAAGCACCAAGGTTCTCGCAGAAAAGCTTCATGGAAGGATCCAGAAGGTCGTATTATCATGAATACTACTAAAGATTCTGCTGTTTCTCAGCTGAAGTCTATTCGCGACGATATTCTTTCTGGAAAAGAGAAATTTGAAGATGTCGCTTCTCGGATCTCTGATTGTAGCTCTGCTAAGCGCGGCGGTGATCTAGGTCTTGTTTCTTTTAACTATTTATTTGTTCTTGATTTCGTTTGATTATTTGAACTCTTTGAATTTCATGTTATTGTGTGGATACCCTGGATATTTGCCGATGTTGTGGTACGGTCTTTTTCTGATCATGGATTCATTTGATTTTCCAATTATCTATGCTGATTTGTTTTTGCTTGAATTTCATCTCTGGAAGATTTTCGGTTGTAGAGATCTCTTTTTTTATGAGTTAATAAAGTTTCAGTTGTTTGTGAATATGTCTTGAGTCTTGACTTTGTGAAGTGATTAGATCGGTTTTATTTTTTTGATACTTCCATAATGGAATGATTTGTGGATATTTTATGCTGTTTTCTGCATATCGGTTGAGTATCCAACTTTACTTATTCTAGTTTATTGTTTCGCATAATTGGTGTGAAAGTATTACTTGGTGATTACTTGACAACTGATACTGATTTGTAATTTGATGACAAGATGCATTTTATTGTTCAAGTTGAAATTCTGTGTTAGCAGTAGCACTTTGCAAATAGCAAATTAAAGTCATATAAAAGCCTAGCAGAAAAGGATGACATATATTGAGGGAAAAAGAAAAAAAAAAAAAAAAGGAATTAACGTAATACTAATAGTATATAGGAACCCTTGATGAGGTTTTTAAGAGTTTATGTTCTTGAGCGATTTACTCTTAATGTGAGCGGAGATTGATGATCATTTAGGTAAACTAAGAATTCTACTCACAATCAAATTATAGTGTGTTATGTTTAGTACTTGGAGATCAGACACGTCCCCGGCCCCTTTTTCTTGAGATTTTTCAAAGAAAGAATGAAGTATAGAAAATATTTAGTCTTCCTTTGATGAATTGTGAGAAATGAGTAGTGTTCCTCTTCTGCAGTCTAGGGATGGGTCCTAATTAGCAATTACTTGTTTGATTAAAAAACTTCTGTAATAGTCACTTTACAATGACCTTATATAAGCCTCATGATTCATGAGAGTACTTGATTAGCTTCTTGTCTTTTACTAGTAGATATTTATTTTTCTTGCCATTGTATTGATGATTTAAAGAAACAACAAGGCACAAATGCACAATAGAGCTGCCACTGCTAATACCTGATTGGCTTTGTGTGTAATTTGGTGGATGCTACCCGAGAAGCGCTTGGTTTGAAAAAATGAAATTGAGAATCTCCCTGATCTTACTTGTTAATCTCCTTGTACTAACTTTGTGAAGTCTAATTACAAAAACCATAAAGGTGCAGCAACATTGACTGTTTGATGTCTGAGTGTGATGGTTATTTTATGTCCAGCATGAACTGTTTATCCAGAAATATGACTTACCTTGGATATTGAATCTTTCTCGGTGCTTAAATGAATGCTGTTAAATTAGGCTGGACTTATTGTGAATGCCAGCATATTAACGGGGGAACACAAGTGCACACATTTCATAAGCCAAGGAGATATATACCATCCCAAAACCATATGGCAATGGAAAGAAGGTCTCTAATAGCTTATAAAGCGTGCACACCATTTTCAATTTATCGATGTGGGATAACTCATCCCAACAAATGCTTCATGTGCTACTCCTAATTTGTCTTTGAGCATGTACAACTCCTGACCTCTTAAACGTACCTTATAGGTCCGGACCTCTCACACCGTTGAATTTTAACTACAGGTCGATTTGGTCCAGGTCAGATGCAGAAGCCTTTTGAAGATGCAACATTTGCGCTAGAAGTTGGTGAGATAAGTGACATTGTTGAGACCGACAGTGGAGTTCATATCATCAAGAGAACGGGTTGAATTGCCTTTGCATTTTGCAGATATTACCTGCTAATATTTGTTCATGTCACCCTGTTGCATCTTTGTTGGAGGCCAAAATTTGTAGATTATTTTAGATTCTAATGGACTAATGATAAAACTCATTAAATCATGTTGCATATGATGATAAATCGAAAACACCTCTCTTATCAAAGGTTAAGTTGTGTATATAAGATCCTTTTGAACTTGAGGTTTTTAGGGGCAAATCATTTTAAAAGATCGAGGTAATGAAATATTTTTGAGAGAAACTTTAGTACACTACTAGTGTAATTTAGGGATGGTCATAGAGTTAAAAACCTATCAAACCTATTTTAGATCATACTCTAATTATAAGGTTTGGATAAATAAATAGGTTTAGGTCTGAGTTTTGGATATTTAGACCTAAATTCAAATCAGACATGACTTAGACTCAATGCAATGTTCAATTCACAAATAATTTTTGACTCATTTTTAGACTTAATTTATATTTATTATGATATAATATGATTTATTTTAGACTTATGTTTGACCTATGAATTTATTTTAGACCTTACTAAACTTTAAAATTCTTTAAAATGGAAAGATACAAGTAGATGAAGATCTATTTTAGACCATACATCCATCAGGCCTAGTTGGTTTGGTTTTGGATTTAAAAATTTTCTAATCTTATACATTTATGTTTGATCTAAACTTGACTATCCTTTGAGAATTGAAGGAAAGGAATGTGAACATTATACATTTATAGACATTTATTATTTTTGCTCGATACTTTTCTCTCATTTGTTAAGTTGCCCATGCATTTTCTTCAGGGTATTTGGTTTAGGAGTACAGATGTGCAATGATTCTTAGACCTATGGATCTAGATCGAGATATAATCCTAATTTTAGGGTTTGGATTCTCTTTATGGATTCCATGGGTCCCCATTTAATTTGAGTCTCTTATGTTAGGTTTGCATTTGACCTTAAAATATACTTTTTCTTCACCCAAAGTGGTTCATTTGACTTTTTATCATTTTTAAAGTGGTCACATGAGATCACATAGTTTTGATGATTCTGAGATTTCCAAGCTGTAATAACCCAAAAATCTAAGATGCTTAATCTTGATAATGCGAAAGCTTAACATTCTATTCATTCGTTACTTTGATAATATAACAATCACTCAACTAAATATATTAACATTTACACTACTTAAAGGACTAAAATATCAAAGTTTTAAAGATTTATTTTATTTTATAAAAACTAAATTAAGTTTCTTACATAACTAGAATAATATATTACTTCCCAAAATACGAGATGTTATCCGATATATAGTATAACATTATACTAATGTACCGAGCATCCTTTATGCAAACTAACTTAATCACAACATGTATCCGAATTGGCTACAATACAAATCCTAAATATAAAAAAAACTAGCTTTTTTCACCTGGATCTCCAGCCTTGCTTCTTAATCTTTGTTGATGATATCTTCTTTATTATTTGCTCCTCATTTAGGAGCAGGTGCAAAGAACAAAACCATATTGGTCATCGTATACTTAGTAAAGATATCACATTATTATATAATTAAACACAATAATGATGAAGATTTTGACACATGAAAGAACTAACGGTATTAAGGAAAAAATCAAAATACAATCACAAAGGTTTGATACAATAAAACTCGGGATCACCATGTAAAATAAAACAAGTATATCCACCAATCAAATGAAATTTTCCTTACTTTTAATGGTCCTTTATTACAATAATCAAAATAATATTAAACTTAAAATTATCACCAAATTAATTTTTTTGTTTTATAATTACTCTAATATATTTGTGACTAGGACACTTGAGATATAAAAATATATCAATAATATAATGGTATAGTTATGACACCTAAAAAATTGAAGATATAGAATGATGTAGTTGTGACACTGAGACTGACAATTTAGTTCACCTACAAACCTCTACATAAAACCAACAAATCAGTATACATTCTTTAAGAGATTTTCTTACTGAGTTTGATTCTCTTGCTACTGTAAACATCGGCCAATCTTCCGGCTTGCAGCTTAAGCGATGAGTCATGCTGAAAGGGGCAGGTCGACCCGTTCCTGCACCCTCTCGAGCTGTTGAAAAATTTGCATGGTCTTGGTATCTTTCCCCTTGCATCTCGTTTTCCAGCAGCTGGTGTCAACTCAGATGTTCTTGGCCTGTACTGATGCATAATCTCTTCCCGACCTCCACTTTTATCAGTTCCGTGAAGCTCAATTAGTCTCTTGTAATAGCTCGCATCCTTGACAACTCTGGTGACTGGCACAACAGTAGGTGATATTAGTCCATCTGATGAAGATGAATAACGCGGAAAGCTCATTAGTGGATGAAATTGAGTTTCCGGTGGAAAGTTTTGATTTTCCTTCCTATAATTTTCATGTAAGAGACCATGCCTAGGTAACAGTGCCATGCTAGGTTCTTCGTTCATCATGGACGCCTGAGATATTGATCTCATTACGGGCATAGTGGCCCACAAAAAAGGCTGAAATTCCCGGTTCATCATGGAGGCCTGAGATGTTGATTTCATTGATGGCATAGTGGTCTGTAAAGACGAGGACAATTTTGGCACTTGGGTTGCTCCGAGATTAGTCAACACATTTGAAGCAAGTCTACTTGATTGTTGAACATTGTGCATGTTGGAGTGTTCATTCACAGGCTTCTGGAACACAGTGCTCAGACAATCTATGCTGGGAAGAGATACAGAAGTTCCAGACATTGGCCCATTCATGGGTGTTATTTTTGTAGAATCAAATGACAATGTCTCAATTTTTTTTGGATCACTGAGGATGTTACCGAGGAGATCAGTGTCGATCTGGCCACTCTCATTCCTTTCCATGAGTTCTGCAAAGGCAGTAATAGCCGCAGCAACAACCCCACCCTCTAAACCAGTATGTATCTCAACTGATTTCTCATTAACAGCCACTTTCGGTTCCTCGAGAGTAATATGTTGTGCAAATTTCACTGCCTCCTCTTGTTGCACAGGCGCTGAACTAGGAATAGGATATGTTTTTGATTCATAATCTACTGCATCTTCCTCCCCACAAGGACTGATCGGGATAAGAGGGGTTTCATGATCATCATAGTCACATTCTCCCAAACCTGGCGAAACAGAGGGGCTACATGCAACAAATAAATTTAACCTCCAAGTCTTATGTAACAAGTGATTACCATTTAGGCAAAAGAAGTAGGAACAGAAAAGAAGTGTTCATGTCAAAAAAAAACGAAGGGTATTCATCAAAAGCATCAAATATATCTTCAAAGCGGTATTTGCTGAAAACTTCACTTTCTACACATGTTAACTTTCATGCCCATGATTCAATAAGGTACATGGAAAATGGAAGTGCAAAATAAGAAAGAAAATCCCTACCAAATCGTTTGGGAAAAGCAACTAAAACCCACACCAGCATAGTAACTAGAAAAGCAACTAGAAAGAATTTATTGAGGATACCACACCTTGAAGGAATGGCAGATTGATGGGGATATATAGCTTCAAGCAATCTCAGTTGTCTAAACATCTGGGTCCTAGTTTCTTCACTTTGTTCACCAGCTACCACATGCCAGTTATTATTGATAATGAACTGTTCACAGAAATTTAAATATTAAAACATCAAGTTAACATTTTGTTTCCCCAATATCATTGATAATGAAACAGCCTGAAAATTTTCAACTACTTGAGCTAGATTAATTAAAACTAATGCGGAAGCTTAATATAGTTTCAAATTGTTACTTCAAAATACAAGCCAACCACCCGAATGGCCATATTATCAATAAACTACCTAAGAACTTGATTATCAGAGAATAACTCGAGATAGCCTACAATCAAGTTATAAATGCCAAGCTGGAGTGCTAGATCTACACAAAGAAATCAAAACTTCAAGAATAAAGTAAGCTTACCACAGGAGGACATTTCCATTTGATCTGGGGAACACAAGCTAAAGCAGGGGGTGCGTCATCAAACTTCATTCTATAAGAGTCCAACATCCCAGTTGTCGTTGCCAGAAGGTTCTCTTCAGCTTTGCTGCCAAATTTTGAGGAGCAATCCTTCGACTAAAACAATTTTGCCCATTTCACCATGAATATATAAATGTGCACATGAGAGGCATGTTTAAGTTGACATATACAGTTAAAAAATCAACACATCCCGAAAATGAGATTAATTAAATTCAAGAGCCATCTAAGATAAATAACTTGTTGTCATATTAGACAATGCTTACTTAATAATGTCACCTGTGATTACGTTATACCAATTATATACAGAAGTGTCATAATAACTAGATAGATTGGCAACAGACACTATACAGTCTGTTTTCGTGAAAATTCCCAAGTGTAAAGAGATCTCTATTATCATTTGTTTTCACATATCTATATCTATACTGTAAAGGGTCTTAATTGAGAAGTATGAATTCTTCAATTGTAGTTAGCGAGCTAAGAACTAAACTCTATTGAGTGTTCATGGCTTAAAAATACTATTGAGCAAGATAAACAGTTGGTATAATCTCCCTCAACAAATTTTAGAAAAAAATATAAAATAAAGAGAGAAAAAACAACAATGATTTCTGAAAGTAAGAACAGATAGTTGAGAAAAGAATGTCAAGACCAAACAAAGGGTCTAATGTAAGAAAATTCATGGCTGATGGTGTCAATATTCAATTTCCCCTCAAAAAAAAAAGAAAAAAACTAAACTAGAAAGTAAGAACATAGAGTTGAGTAAGTAAGCTGAAAGTCATTTATCAATGTACTGTACATCAAGTGCTAGTAAGAATACATTTATTTATTTCTTTGTTTAGAATATGTGTAAGAACAGGCTTTCGTGATTAAATTGTCTTCAGGTTTATTAATGTCCAATAGACTGATAAACATGTTTCAACCTTCTGGTAAAATACAATTATTAGAGTTCAAGTAGGGTAAGAAAACTAAAAATTGAATCCATCACTCTTGCACACTGCAATTCCCATAAATATGTGACATAAAGTATAAATCCTAAAAATCTATTACGGAAGAGGAATACAATAAAATCCAAATTATAATGAAATATAGCGAATGGAATAAAGCAAAAGCCAGAAAAATGAAAAGCTTTAAAACTTGTGGCAGAAGAGGAAATTAAATCTTTCCATTTTATAATCCATTTTTACAACAAATCTCTCAACAAAGAGAAAAAATATCAAAGTACTACAGAACAATTATAAAATGAGTCCAGGTTTCCTCTACCTCAAACTTACATTCAATAAGTCTCTCAGTTAAGTAACAGAAGAATTTTTGTCCTCGGCTGATTAAAAACATTCTACCCAAACTGGCTTTGAGCTTTTCTTACTCCCACTCAAGAAAACTAAAACACGAGCAAAAATCAAAGTACAAAGAAGATTGTCTAAGTTCTTACATACGTTCAGAGTTTCAGTCACTCAGACCTCAATGCCATAACAAGTAGGAAGTCCACAATTATGACACTACATAAGAGACCTTGAGAAATACAGTCACCACTACAAGCTTCCCAAAAAGAAAAACCATGCATCCTGCTGACCTCTATACTATCTGATCAAATCTTTAAAAAAAATATCTAACAATCTCTTGAAGCTTTAAACTCCACGCTTTGAAAGTGGGAAAAAGTTTGTTAACATATTAAAGGGTGTTTTATATAGTATCACTTCTTAAATAATTACTAACAAGTCATAACAAAACTCAACTTTTGTGCCAGTTCAATATTTTCTCAAACGTAACTGCTCAAATTATTTATGGTGCAAGTCTAGGAAATATTTTGTTCACCTCCTAGACCCCTGTTAAATCAAGCAATCTTGCAAGTAGTTGTATATCATCCTCCAGCATTAATACAAGTTTATTCAATAAGCCTCCCTTCAACAACTCAAAGAGATCGTCTCCACTCATCCCTATCACAAATAAATTCCACTGCCTTAAAGCTCTTGCAAACTCATGAAAACGCTGCTTCTCTCCCTCATCGCAGATTAGTCAATACAGGCAGTCCTGTAAATTATTTCCCTCTTATCGACGTGTTGCTTCAGCAAGCCAACATGTCACAACAATACTTTTTCTTTAATTATTATAATCATTTTCATTGTATATGGTAAAGAGAGATAAGTAGTAACAACATTCTCAAAGTTTTTTTTTTTAAAATGTTCTCTTGTAACTTTTTGAAAGTAAAGCTTTGGCGTTGTTGATGTTGTATTCTTCTCTTATAATACCATTACTATTGTCTTTTAAAAAAATATCATATCAATATCATTCTTGTAAAATGTCCTTAATAAATTGACACATTTTCACTTGAAATGTTTCCCAAAGAATTGTTATAATTGTTATTGGAGTTCATTTCTTTAGGCTCATGTGTATGGCTTGTCATCTGTATGTTCAAGCATGGAGATTGGTGAACATAGAAAAGGGTGTCCAGGCTTTGGTATTGGTATAAATAAGATGGGTTGTAGATGTCGATAGCATGGGTTGAAGACTTGTAGTGTAGAGCTTTAAATTGATGTACACATAGTCCAAAAATGCTTTGAAAGTCCACTCATCATGTGCTTGAACCAGCAAATAAACAAGCATGAGGAAGAAGCAGCAAGTGCTTGAACAGTAACATTTTTGTTTGATCAAACACTCAGCCCTCAAACAATCATGAACGGTGCTCAAATGAACACTGTAATTTTAAGTCTAACTCAAACTTTGAGTTTCACTATCTTGTCAAAGTCTATCATGCTAATGTATTCTCTCTCTTTCTCACTTTTATCTTTCATACTCCAAGTTATTTCTCCTTTTGTAATACCTTTATGCCCCATTTGAATAATAGTATTATATGGTGGTCTTAGGAATGAGTTTTTGTGTTAAGTTTAATAAGATTTGCACGGTCATTCCTACAGTAACGAAGGTCTCATCCTCAAACATGTTTTTTCTTTACAACTTTTCATCACCGCCTAATACCACCATCTCAAGAGGCAACAATGGTAATGAATTTTGTTGAATAAGAAAACAGAGTAAGATAAACATAACTATAAACCTTCTCAAGTAAATTTTCTAGCTAAACATTACATTATCTTTTCATTACTATTCTCACCATTTAATATCAACAACCAAATGAGTCGTACATGAATTCAATTATCTTTAAACACATACTAAATACAAAACACTAGCCTAACGAACGCAAAAGCCACATTAATGAACCTCGTAAATCCAGTGTTATTGTTTATTTATTACTTTGTTTATCCTCTTATTATTTGCGTAAATGTCTAATTCATTATTGCACCTTCCAACCACAATATTAAACAAAGTTCTTTTTAGCTCATCGCTTAGCTCCTCAACTCGATTCTTACAAACAATATTGTTTGTTAATTTTTTTGATTATCATCTTAATATTTGCATATTTGTTTGATTAATTATTACACCTTCTAACCACAATATGCTACACGGTTCTTTCTTGCTTAGCGCTTAGCTCCTCCACTCGATCCTTACAGACAATATTGTTTGTCTCTTACTTTGTTTATCATCTTGTTATTTGCATAATTTTCTAATTCATTATTACACCTTCCAACTATAATATTCAACACAGTCCTTTCTTCCTCATTGCTTAGCTCCTCTACTCAATTCCAATGTTTCCAAGTAATTATATAGAATTGTATTTATAATAGGTGCGAGTGACAAAATTATTAAATCATATTTTCAAAATTGAGAGCATGGAGGCAAAAATTGTAATAATGTATATAATTTTTGATGAAATAGTAATTGTAATTTTTATTGTTCTTCTAAAAATTTTTGGGATATTTAATCATGTTGACGTATCGCTTTTTAATATTGCACCCCGATTTGAAAATCCTACATGAGTCAAATAAGGCAAGTGAACTGATCATCAATCTATCAATTGTTTGCCGAACTTCCCCTGTAATAAGAATGTTGGGATATGTTACTTACAGAAGGTGGATGTTCACTACATTAGTGGAATACAATGTATCTATCGGCGGGATATTCTAATATCTTTTATTATTCTCTAAGATTATTTTTGATCACTACTGTAATTAGGAATCATTACAAATATTCTAATGTTTATCTTACTTAATTAGTTTCCCCTAGTTAGGAATGATTCATGCATTATGTATATTCTGTAGAATAATAAGTTATCACATTTTACTCATTAGTCATTATATAAGCTTCCAAAAATGAGAAAATAATATAACAAAAATTACTCAATAGTCATGATCAGGAAATTGATCCTCACAACCTACAACTCCTCATTCAACCCACACAAATAGCTGTTGTAAACCCACTCCAACGATCAACAACAAAATGATTATTGGAAACCCACATACAAACAATGATACATTGAGACATCTTGATACTGCCTCTTCTTGGCTTCTTGACAGTGGTGCATCCCACCATGTCACAAACTATCTCAATAACCTCTCTCTCCATGCTCCATATGATGGAACAGAAAAGCTCCTCGTCGGTGATGGTATGGGCCTCAAAATCACTCACATTGGTTCTATATCTTTATCAACTTTAGCTCTTCGTAATGTATTTGTTGTTCCTTACTTCCTTCCAGAACCAAAAATATAATTTCTGTTCCTCAACTTTGTAAAGATAATCTCGTCTCTATAAATTTTTCATCTCCTTTATTTTCTATCACGGACCACCAACGTAAGAGTACTCTCTTCCTAGGTTCAGTCAATCAAGGTGTACATGAAGTGCAATTAAATCTCCCAAAAGCCTTTACCACCACCACAACCAATTCCATTCATTGGCACCACCGAGTTGGCCATCCTTCTAAAAATATGTTTCGTCAAATACTTCTAGGAATAATTTACTTGTTCCTAGTATTTCAACTCTTGATTGTCCCTCTTGTTGTTCGAATAAAAGTCATAAATTATCTTTTTCTGCATCTTGAATTGTGTCCACTGCTCTTTTACAATATATATTCATCGATGTATGGACCTCCCCTATGTACTCATATGATGGTTTTAAATATTATCTCATCTTTGTCAATCATTTTACAAAAGACATATGGTTATACCCTCTAAAACAAAAATCGGATACAAAAGCAATCTTCATTCGATACAAATCCTTAGTTGAAAAATATTTTCAACTTCCCATTAAAGTTTTGTATTCAGACAATGAAGGTGAGTTTGAAGCTTTAAAACCTTACCTATCTCTTAAAGGTATCACTCATCTTACCACACCCCCACATACACGTGAACACAATGGATATTCTGAAAAGAGACATCGTCACATTGTAGAGACCTTTTTCACTCGTTTAACCCGTGCTTCAATGCCTCTTAAATATTGGACTCATGCTTGTGCACCTGCTGTTTATCTGATAAATAGATTACAAACACCAACTTAACAAAATGACACCCCTTACGCAAAATTATCTGGCTCTCAACCAAATTACCATAAACTCCGAAGCTTTGGCTGCCTTTGTTTTCCTTGGCTACGACCTTATACCAACAATAAACTTGATCCTAAATCAAAACCGTGTGTGTTCATTGGGTATTCTCCAACCCAAAGTGCTTACTATTGCTTAGAACTTCAAGCACATCGCATATATACCTCTAGACATGTCCACTTTATTGAAAATTCATTTCCTTTCAGACCATACTACAAAATTTGATGAACTTTCATACACTGCATTGGATATGTTAGAAGAATGGGCACCCTTATCACATGGTATTATACAACCCATATCTCCTAATCCTACCATGCATCTTCCACCTACTCCAAACAATCCTTCTAATACTCAATCAAGTGAGCTACGTAGGACTCACACCCTTAACAATGATGTTTCCCATCATGCTCAAACTCCATCTCAACCCAATCATCATATGACAACTCGCCTCAAATAAGGTATTAGAAAACCCATTCAAAAACTCAACCTATCTGTTGAACTCACTGAAGTTGAATTGCCTAAAACTATAACTCAAGCTCTTAAGAGCCAAATTTGGCGTAAGGCAATGGATGAAGAAATGGTTGCTCTAACTCACAATGCTACGTGGGATCTTGTTCCTTTATCTCCTTCTCAAAATGTTGTAGGGTGCAAATGGATATTCCGAATCAAACGTAACCAACATGGTCACATCACACAATACAAAGCAAGACTAGTTGCTCGTGTGGGCTTTCATCAATGTGAAGGCCAACCGACAACTGTTCGAATTGTATTATCTTTTGTTGTAAGTAATCGATGGTCCATAAGACAAATATTAACAATGCCTTCTTACAAGGAACTCTTACAGATGATGTATACACAATCCAACCTCTGGGATTTGTGTATCTTAAACACCCTACTTATGTTTGTAAATTTAAAAAACCCTTATACGGACTTAAATAAGCTCCTCGTGCTCGGTATATAGAGCTTAAGCAACACTTAATTACCATGGGTTTCAAGAATGCAATCACTGACTCATCCTTATTTATCTTCAAAGAAGGTACCCTGTGCATTTACCTTCTAGTCTACGTCGATGACATTACCATCACCGGCAATAAATTAATAATCCTACTTTCCTAAACAACTTCATTGATAAACTTACAACTAAATTCACCCTTAAAGATTTAGGCTCGTTATATTACTTCCTAGGAGTAGAAGTAAAATCCCTCCCTCATGGTCTCTTTCTAAGCCAAAAACAATATATACATGATTTACTCTTAAAGGCAAACATGAAAGATTGCAAACCAGTGGCAACTCCTATGATTACTACTCCACCTCTTAGCATTCATGGCACATATCTAGAAAACCCCATCGAATATCGTGCCTTACTTGGGATTCTACAATATCTAAGTCTTACGAGACCGAAAATCTCCTTTACCGTCAATAAACTCGCTCAATATATGCAACGTCCAACACTAGAGCATATGCAAGCCCTTCATCGTCTTCTCAGTTATTTACGAGGTACATTGTACATGGGTCTTCTTCTTCATGAAGACTCACCATTATCTCTACATGCATACTCCGATGCGGACTAGGCTCGTGATAGAGATGATTATATCTCCACAACAACTTACATTGTCTATCCTGGGTGTAATCCTATAAGTTGGACATCTCGTAAACAAAAGACACGAGCTCAATCATCCACCGAAGTTGAATATCGTGCGGTTGCTTCAACTACAGCTAAACTCATTTGGGTTTTTAATCTGCTTCGTGAATTAAGACAACAACTTCCACTTCAACCAGTCATTTATTGTGACAACGCTGGTGCAACGTATGTATTTGCAAACCCTGTCTTCCACTCTAAAATGAAGCACCTAACCCTCAACTATCATTTTTTTCGAGAAAATGTGCAACAAGGACGACTATGTCTCTTACATCTACATAAATGACCAGCTGGCTGATGCACTTACAAAGCCTCTTTCACGTAATCATCATCTTCAGTTGATATGCAAAATTGGGCTCAGCCGCTCAGTCAATGGCCATCCATTTTGAGGGAGGGTATTAAGGAATAATATCTTTTATTATTCTCTAAGATCAATTTTCATCACTACCGTGATTAGAGAATCATCACAAATATTCTAATGTTTATCTTACTTAATTAGTTGCCCCTAGTTAGGCATGATTCATGCATTATGTATATTCTGTAGAATAATAAGTTATCACATAGTACTCATTATATAAGCTTCCAAAAGTGATTAAATAATATAACAAAAATTACTCTCTTCTATACGGGATACATTAAATTCTTGATGATTTTACCCTCAAGGCAAGTTGTGATTGAACTTTGTTGTGTCGGAATCATGTGTTTCTTCAACTCATTATGTGCATGGTTTGTTTTTCAAAGACTTCAAATGTGGAAGATTTAGTACATCAAATAATTATGTTTTAGTACTTAATTGTAATAAGAAAATCTTGGGCCTATTTGTGAAGGAAGAATTATATGCTGAATAATTCTACAAGTACTTTATTGTAATAGCATATCATCAATGTTCGAGCAGCAAGACATAGATAAGATGCATTTATTCTTGTTTAAAAAAGAATGCCTTGGTTATAATAACATCTCACAAAGATTCACCTTGTTTCAAAAATCCAAACTTATTTTTCTTCAGGTTATTACATTTGCCCAACAAGGCAAAAGTCATTACTTCAGTTATTCATCCAATCGCTTGGAAAAATTTAAAAGGGCAAGCCATATTGTCAAGAGTATTTTGCATCATTAGAAGCAATATTCATCCAATAACTGATTAAGACCCATTATAATCACCTTATTTATAATGATTCCTACAGTGCCTATAAGGCTAAAGTCCAATTTAAGCTAAACTTAATAAAATAAGTTAAAAATAATATAGCCTTATTCTAAACAAAAATATGTTTTAGTACGTACAGAAAAGTTCCAGAACAACAATCTGTCAATCTTCTTAAAGTTTCGCTTGGGTTATTCAACAATTCAACTTAGATTAAATTTAATTTCATTAAAAATCCTTTTAGTATTGAATTGAAAACATATGACACAGGAGAATGATCACCGAGTTCTTTCAACACAATGTGTTCGGCATCAATAGTATCATAGATTCACCACTAACCAATGTCCTTCCATCAACGCTTCAATTGTACAGAGAAAATCAACTACGAACTATAGATATTTTATTGTTTATCATTCTGTAATCCTCATCAGAAATTTGACAGTGTCGGTTTCAATTATTGTTTTTCCTTTAAAAAATTGCTTGATTTTTTATTTTTATTATATTTTGATTTTGTTCCTGTCATTATCATATATCAGTTCAGTGCCGTAAAAAGCGATGCAGTTGGAAAATACGTCATTCTAGTCAAGACGAATTCCAGAATTGCCTTTGACTAATAGAAATACAATACATTACCTCATATTAATCATCAAATTAAAAACTAATTACTACTCAATCAAATTAAACTAAGAACAAACGAATACCTGACAAAGATTATTATCTGGAACCCATTTAAATTTCTTCGAGTTACTCTGAGATAGCAATTGCTTGCTCATGTATAGTGTATCTTTGTTTGTTTATCCTTTAGTCGATTAATATCAGTGAATCCACATAAACCCTGAAATCGGCAAAGAAAAATCTGGGTTTTACTACTATTATTTTACTTTTAAAACAGCATTTAGAAGTGGTGAAACAGTGCGGCGTTTGAAATTGAAAATCTCTGATGAGACCTATATAAATGAACATCACGTCGATTCGTTCGCATTGATTGAAAAAAAAAAAAAACCTACAAATACGATTTGTAGGAAGCTCTTCAAATATTGCGTCAGGTGTGCATGGAGTGACGAGCCAGTTAACCAAATGTATGTGCCAATTTGGTTAAAAAAGACGGCTACCGGATTTGTTTAGAGTTGGTTCAAAGTTTTTCGCAAATTCTTTAGATAAGATCTCTTAGGTGTAATATTTTTATTGGATTAATTCTTATAAATTTAGTATTTAAATTTTAAAGTGATTATTTATCATTTAAAATAATCAGTTAATAAAATGCGTTAGTTAAATGCATTAGTCTTATGTTGAGACGCTCTCATACAAGACGAGCTGAAAGTTTTTTTATTGTCTTTTATTACTAATTAAACTATAATCATAGTTTGTTTACGCGTGAAATATTATGTATGATGATGGTTTATATCGCATCCAGGTAGTCTCAAATTGTGTGTTCAAATAGTGGGCATACTGGTACTCATATTAATCGGCATTGCGAAATTTGCCCCTATTTCATACTCTTGAAAGGGTTATTAATTTTTTAAGAATAAGTCGATTTAGTGATTGATAGCTTGATTAACAAATAATTATGAAATTCGATGTTGTGAAGTTTATAGTTATAAGGTCTAGAGAATAAAGGATAAAAAGACATATAGCATTGTTAGGCATGAACCCCAACGCATTTGAATTTGGATTAACAAATAGTACATAGTTTGAACTCCTAAGCAAATACAAGATCGTTTTTTAGTGACACTTGTGATTCATCGAGATCTCATATTTAGACTATTAGAGACATAATAATGCGTCAATTGAGATATTAATTTTTATCTTATCTTTAAAATTTATATGATTTTATGTGATGTGAATTTTAATTGGGAGGTTTTCCATAAACAAAAATCGATGTGAGTATGTGAAAAATGACTCATTATTTAGGTATGATTTTAAAATGAATTTAAAATAGTAACATTTACAGTTCAAATTATTAGTTGTGTGTTCAAGATTTTTTGAAGGCGATCTTATATAACAACATATTAACACATCCACATAGGCTATTAATCTATAAGTTCAAATTTAGTAGTTTTTACTTTAGCAGTCGATGTTGCTGAGAAGGGCTCACAAATAACTAAAGTAACTCAGAATCATTATAATTAATTATGCGGCATAATTTATCATAGTTACTAATGACCTTAATAAATCACCTTTTGAGGTCTTTGAGCTCCTACTTATAGATTGCAATTTATTCAACACTGCTCAACGAGATATCTTCTATTGTTGAACAATTTAGCCATCCACATTCCATTAACCTAATACTATCAATTGACCCTTATTTAAGCGCAGGTCATATTCATGCAATTTTATCCTTATACGTGATATTATATATGTTTTTTCCAATTAATATGTACTTAAAAAAAATATTTGTAAAAAGATGTGGTAGGTCGATGTTATATTATAATTGTTGTGCGACAGCTAAAGCAATAATCAAAAACAATAAAGAATTTACGTGGTTCACTGTCGATGTGATTGCTACGTCCAGGGCATAGAAAATCAAAAGTTTTCACTATAAAATGCAAGATTACAAGATGAATTAAAGACAAAAATTCTCTTTTGGTAGCTCACTTCTCTTTTTTGTTTGTGGTAAACCCTAACCCTCATTTGAGAGGGGTTTATATAGTATGTCTCACTATAAAAGGAATTAGGTTAAATAACTTACAAGAAAATCAGCTCAAATACATGCATAACCCTCAAAGCTCGTAAAATCGCAGGAAGCGACGAGTCGCCGTTTACAACCCCAAAATGAAACATCACAAACTTTCGCGACTCATGAAAAAGTACACGCAAATAATAGAAGTGAAGTGACAACTTGTCGCCTTCACTCTTTCCAGAAACGATAATCCGTCACAATCCCTCTAGAACGCCATTCCCCTTCTTTGATAAATCTTTTCATGTTTAGACTCAGTTCAAGTCACCAAAACACCAACAACAGTAAATGTTGTGATTAAGCAAACCTAAATATGAGAGCACAGGGAGAGAAAAAAAGGAGGCCTTTTATATATGTAATAAAAATTAATTCATAGATTTGCAATATCCATAAAGTTGCAGGTGCATATCAAATTCAAATTTTAAAAATAATATTTCAAAATAAATCATGAATCGAACATCCAAAAAATGAAAGTAACAGTAAAATTCTTGATGATACTATCAAAGGAGAACCTCATGAGAACGAAGGATTTCTATTACATAATCAAGTCTACTCATCATAATTCGATATGATACATATTAAAGGTGCTAAATTGTTGTTACTGATTTTTTGAATATTTCTAAATGAAAATAAAGAGGGTATTAATTGTTGTTGATAAAAAACAAATCCTTATTTAGACTATTGTTATTTTTTCAACAATAATAGAGAAATAAGAAAAAGAAACCTAAAGGAAAATGAATAAAACCCTATTTTTATTGATTAAACACCGAACACATATTAAAATTACAAAAATTAAATACCCTAAAACATTATAAAAACCAAATTAATATTTACACATTTTCCAATTGTACATGAACATGAAATGAAATCAACACAGTTTCCAATTGTACAAAAACATCAACGAGAAAATCTTTGTGATAGACTTTGCTACTTTTAGCAACAACAAAACTTATTACGTTTCATTTATATTCTGTTCAACTGTATTTTTTGTTGTAGAATAGAAATACTATTATGTATTGTTATCTTCGTTCTAAAAAAATATAAATTGTAATCCCGTTTTATTTTCAGTTAATGAGAAATGAAATTTTCATATATGGCAATGAATATTTTGAAACAACAATAATTTTAGCAATGAGTCTATTTTTTACAACGACAAAAAAGTCGTTATAGTTTATTACTATGAATAGTTTTTTCTTATTGTGGAATTGTTAATAGCACTTTTAATGTGAATGAGTTGAGCTGAGTTAAATTTTAATTTTTTTCGAATTAAATTTGTTAGAATATTTTAGTGCTTATGAGCTTAAATATGTTTCTCCTTTTGTTGTTTGAGCTTAGCTCACTGAGATTTGGACTTGGTTCTAGCTTTGTAACAAGCTTGCTTATTTATGTTTAAATTTGAGAAATCAAGCTTCTAATACATGCATGCATACATTTATCTATTCTCAATTTACAATCAACCTTAATTAAAATTTACAATAATATAAATTGTTGCATTCTTTGTGGGACATCATAATAATAGAGTATTTGTTAAAATTCTATATATTCATTTTAGCCCATGATTCATCTTATCTTATTTATTATATTTTTATTTTAAAAATGTTCACATCAATTTTATTCAATTAACTTTAGAGAGTATTTTCTTAAAGTAAATCTGATGAGTTGGTATAACAAGTTTTATTTTTTTTAGAAAAAGATAAATTAAAATAAAATGTCAAAAACATATAAAAAAGTAAAATAAATTATATATTTTTCTATTATTCAAAATTTTTTATGTAAATTTTTTAAATTTTTCTCTAATTTTACATTAATTGTCAATTTACTTTTTTTTGATAAATTACCTACTATAATAGGTTATCGAGTTATCCAAATTTATTATAGGCAAATATGTCCCATTAAGTTTGGATTATTCATGGTTAATTAATACTTTATTTGTCCCATTGCATTTATATCATTTTTCATTTTGGTCCGTCCCACTTAATTCTCATCTATACATTTTAATTCTCTTTCAATTTTATCCACACAATTCATTTCCTTTCTTTATTTATTACAATTTTTGTAAAACTTACTTCCTCTTCGTTGCAACTCAAAGAGGACACATGAATAAGTGAAATTATCATAAAATATCATACAAAAATTAGATTATTCTAGGTAATTATTTTTTTAATTTTTTTATTGGGGAATAGGATAAGTGGGACCTAGGGTATGGACAAACCAATATAAATGGACCACCCTAATATTTCCTTTCTCAAATTTCATATCATTCTGTCATCCTTCCGTCTTGCTCGTCTATCCCCAATATTTTTAGGGTTTCCTCTCTCGGTAAGAAAACTGTACAACACCGAATATCAATCATGAGAACTCGAAACACAACTCCTAAATCTACACCGACAGGTAAGAAGACTCCGCCGGCGAAGAAATCATCCGTGAAAACCCCAGTTCAATCTTCTCCAGCGGCAGATTCTACGTCGGAAACGGCGACTGTAAAATCCGCGTCTACACCTTCTTCTAAAACCCTAGAAATCCAGAATTTGACGAGTTCTTCTACTGATTCTAAGTCCGAACTTGCAGGTATTTATGATGATTTCATGAGTTTTTGTAGGCAATTTGATTTTAAGTTAGCAGAAATGTGTTGTGTTTTTGCATGTTATAAAAAAGTTGTTGATCTGCTTATATTTTTTTCTTTTCTTAATGGGTTTTTATTGCCTATGACACTGTTTTTGTAATTGATTAAAGATTATATCTGTATAAAGAGATTTGATTTTTGATATTTTGCATGTTATAGAGTAATTGTTAATTTACTTCTATTATTCTTTATTCTTAATGGATCTTTGTTGGTTATTACATGTATGAGGATGCGATTAAATCTTTATATAGCGATTTGGTTTTTTTATTTTTCAGTATCTGAGTTTGAATTAAAGTATCATTGAGGTATTTATGAAGGCTGTATGTGTTGGGTAATTTGATTTTCACATAGCAGAAATTGTTTTTAATGTTGCATGTTTTAGAAAAGTTGTCAATTTGCCTTTTATTCTTTTCAATTTTTTATGGTTCTCTGTTGTTCATGGCATGTATGATGATATGATTATGTGTTTTGTTTCTTTTTGATTAAGGATTATATATCTTATCAGCGAGATTTGATTATTATGTATTCAAAATATGAATAAAATCAATTTGTTAAAAATATATTTTTGAGGATAATTGGAAGATATTTATGAAGGTCATATGTGTTATTTTAGTTTTGATATATTTGTTTTTATATAGAAGACATGGTTTATAATTTTACAAGTTATAGAAAAGTTGATTTATTTTGGTTTTTATTCTTCTCAATTCTTACTAGGACTATTGGCTATGACTAATGTCAGGAATGAATGAAAACCTAAAGCTTTAGTTTAGAGTTTTGGGAACAAAGGTTTCATATGATGGGTTTTTTAATAATATTTTAATCAGTTGTTGATTGGTACTCACTCTGTCTCACTCAATTTGCATTAATTGGTTTGTAACTCATTTTGTATCATTTTCTTATCCGAAAACGAACCCTATCCCACACATTTTAACTCTTTTTTATCATCCACCCAATTCACTTTCTCTGTTGATTTAGTTATATTTTCACAACATTTCATACTTATCCTAAAAATCACTCTCTTTCTTTTTGATTCAATCTCATTGGGACAAAGGAAGTATTTTTTTTCCCATTGAAACATTAATCTAGTATTTAAGGGACCGAAGGTTACAAAACAGTAGTCTAGATTTTTGGGGGACATAGTTTTTGAAACAAATTATGTTGGATGTTTCCGAGTTTCTTGTAACTTGGGATATGACATGTTTGAAGATATGATTGTAATTTGGTTTTGTTATCTTGAACTTTTTTTTTCACAGTATTCGTGGCATGATTTGGTTTTTGACGGTTTAGTATCTAATATCGAATATAAAGTGTTTTTGATGAATCTCTAATGGAGGAGGAGAATATATGTACGTGATCATTGGAATTGGTTTTCTCCGCGTTTTTTCTGTTTTGGTTCCACAAATCAGTCTTGATTCTTTTTTGTAATTTGTCCTTTAAAATGAAAGTATGAGGTTTTTGAAAACTTTCTTCCTTTTTGAAAATACGTGAGATTTTAATTGAAAGATGTTTTTGAAGTGAAGTAATTGATTTTGATAAGAAGCCTTTGCTTGCTCACTTTCATGACTATGGATTATTTTTCAGCTGATGGAGTGAAGTTATACTGCTCTTTTTGTGAAAAGATTGCTTTCTTTCTCAGAACTGTACATGCTAAACTCACTTTGAAGAAGTCTATTAATTTTATTTAACATGTGTTGAGTTATTGTTGCCGACCTCGTATTGTTTTAATTAAGTTTTTGGCTTTTCTATTGTATTTATGAATGCATATTAAGAATATATTGAATAGTTAACTCCAAGAACAAGGTTTGTATATGTACTATGATAGGTGGCTGTATGTTAACTTATTGGCCTATATCAGAACTTATTTTTTCAAAGGATTAAATTTCACATTTTAGATTCGCTCTGCAAGAAGTTTTTTATGGAAATATTTTATTGATTGGTGCATTTATTATGATGATTCATTTTTAATTAAAAATTTAAACGTATTAACGTCTAATGATTGAAGAAGGGTTAAGAAGGGTGTTGCACATTCTATTTACATTCTAAAAAAAGAAAGAAAAACCAAGGGTATTGAACACGCCCCATAATAGGCGCCTCACATGATGTCAATATATACATGGTTTATCATGTTTGTATTTTTATTGGTTAATTAGTTGTTTTTCTTATGATGCCAGTTGAGCAAGCAAAAGCACCGGGTGAAGATGCTGTTTTGTCTCCCCCGAGTAAAGGTCGCAAGGTGACAAAGAGAGTAGTGAAGAAGAAGGTAGTCCGAACCAAAGCTCCTGCTTCGGCTAAAGCAGGATCTACCGCTACGGTTAAGACAGAAGAGATTGATGAGGGCAAGAGCGATGAATGTCCTCCAAAGGATGAGGATACAACTGATGCAAAGGATGTCAATCTGTCGGAAGCAGATGACAATGTTACGAAGGATGTGGAGCCAGTAAAGCAAGACGAAATTGGTGCTGAAAAGAGTGAAGCGACAGCTGAAGAAATCAAGATTAAGGGTAAAGAAAAGCTCGATGTTGATGGATCAGAAACATTGACTATAGATGGTGCTGCAAAGTCTGCTGCCAATGAGGAACCTAGTGAAGTGAAGCTGGAAGGCATACATGAAGATCCGGTTGAAGATCCTAATGATGTAGAAAAGACAGGATCTGAAAAAGAGTTTCAAGATAAGCCAGACAATATGGATGATGATCAGAAGGAGAATCTGGACAATAAGAAGATGCCAGAAAATAAGGACGATGATAAGTTAGAGAAAATGGAAGAAGATAATACTGCACAACCAAAAGGAGATGAGGATCCTGCTGATGGAATTGAGGATTATGGTGAGGAAGAGGGCTTTGTTGAACCTGGAGAGGAAGATCTCCAAGAGGATGAAGAGCCTGATATTGGGGATGAGGTGAAGCCAGAAGAGGAGAACAGAGAATTGGCTGCTGCTGCTAAGGAGCGTAAAGTTAAGAAAGAGCTTGAAATTTTTGTTGGTGGGCTAGACCGAGAAGTTGTTGAAGACGACGTTAAGCAGACCTTTGAAAATGTTGGAGAGGTTGTTGAAGTTAGATTATTGAAAGATCCTTCCACAAATAAGAATAGGGGCTTTGCTTTTGTGAGGTTTGCGACTAAAGACCAAGCTAAGCGCGCTTTATCAGAGATGAAAAATCCTGTTGTAAGTTGACTTACTAATCTTTGGGTTTTTGCTTAATTATTGTCTTTACTGTTTCTCGAACCTTTTTTTTTCAATTTTAAACAGATCCGTGGAAAGCGATGTGGCACTGCACCTAATGAGGATAATGACACTTTGTTTCTTGGTAATGTCTGCAATACGTGGACCAAGGAAGCAGTAAGATTATTTCTACCTCTCAATAATCATGTTAATAATTATGCTGTTAATATGTCATTTTAATTTTATTAATGTTCTCAACAGATAAGACAAAAGCTAACAGAATATAGCGTTAATGGCGTTGAGAACATCACTCTTGTCCAAGACCCTCGTCAGGAGGGTTTAAGCCGTGGGTTTTGCTTTATTCAATTCTCTTGCCATGCTGATGCAATGCATGCTTACAAAAGGCTTCAAAAGCCGGATGCCATTTTTGGCCATACTGAAAGGACTGCAAAGGTTGCATTTGCTGAGCCTCTTCAAGAGCCAGATCCTGAGGTGATGGCTCAGGTCAAATCTGTTTTTGTAGATGGGCTTCCTCCGCATTGGGATGAGGATCGTGTTAGGAAGCACTTCAAAAATTATGGGGAGATCGAACGGATTACACTGGCTCGCAATATGTCATCGGCCAAGAGGAAGGATTTTGGTTTTGTTGATTTCATGACACATGAGGCTGCCATCACCTGCATAGAAGATGTGAACCGTAAAGAGTTGGTTGATGGCAACTCAAAGGTATTTTACTGTTGTTTTTTTTGATTTGGTGATATTTTCTTTCAATTTTAAAACTCCTGCCTAGTTGGTGAATCGACAAATTTTTCAGTTGTTTCTATTCATCATAATATACTTTGGTGTAGTATTTTTTGGGGGTAAAATCTACTGGCTCATGAGCTTTGATTACTATGTTTTATGTTTTCAATTTTCCTCCTACTTATGTTGAGAGTGAAAGTTATCATTCTATGTGTGCTTCACACAAATATATGCAATTATTTCAGCCTTATATTTTCCAATTTTTGACATTGCAATCCCTCTAATTTTAGAGTTTTAAACCTGATCAAATTTCAACTCTGTTTTTATTGCGTTGGAAGTGAATCTATTTGTTTGCTTTTAACCATGAAGCATGGGAGAGAAAGCTTTATGTACGCTTTGTCTTTTTCTTTCTCTGGTTTAACTACTTCTATAGTTGGTAAGATGTTTTTGGTCCTAGTTATTAACTTGAGGTCAGTACCTCATTTTTTTTTTTTTCTCCCAACCCACTCCCTCCCCATCTAGTAAAATAATTGAAGGATAGAGGTCGATAACTCTCTGTGCTGCCTTGGGAAGAATTATGTTAAATGAAATGTTGTACTCTAATTGTTGCTTATGATGATCATAAAGTATATCTATAAGATGTTTATTGTTGGCTAATTATTTTTGAGATATTATATAAGGCAGCAATTAAGTTTTGGCATTTGCTAGTACTTTGCTTCATATGGTACTATAAATACATCATAACATATCTAAAAATTGTTGTTTTTCTGTAAAGATTTTGTTTACTTTTTTAGTTATGTTTATCCATTTTTGTTTTTCATTTGATTTTATATTAATAGCAATAAAGTATAAAACCCAACCTCTATCTGTATCTCTGACCTTCAAACCAATCCTTCAAATTTCTCTTTGATATCACCATCAAAGCTCTGAAATTAAGATACAAAAAAATGACGAAAAACTCTTTGTCTTGGGATTAATTGAAACTTGAGAGCATTACATAAACAGTATCTCTTTGAAGCTCTTATGATATCCTATATTCTCATCAAATTGCCATCCGCCTGTCACCTTTCCAAGGGAACTGAAAGAGTTAGGAGCAATATGAGAACCACAAATCCTCAATCACGTTTCTTAGGATTATGGAGTAATATCAATATGTTCTTTTATATAAAAATTGTTTCAAGTATGGAGAAAAAATAAAAGGAAAATGAAAAAGAAAATAGATTTAACACTCATTTGTATTTGCAATTTTTGTCACATTGTATACGGAGTTAATACCTCTAGACTACCATATGGAGCAAATGCTTGTCTGTTACCACCACTTAAACCCAAAACTTCTCCTCATAGATACCATATGAAATATTTCATTCTTTTTTTAGGAATTCAATATATGCTATCTTTAGTACTAAGTTTACTAACTTATTGATTACATTGTACAGACGAAAGTAAGAGCTAGGCTTTCTAATCCTTTGCCGAAAACTCAAGCTGTGAAGGGTGGGATGTGTGGTGGTTTTCGCATTGGCCGACCTACTGGTATGCACAGAGCTTTGTGGATCTTATGTTATTATATATCTTTTCCCATTGGATATTTTCTTACTTGGAGTATCAGGCAGGGGAATTGGCGGGCGTACAGGCCCTATGTTGAATCGTCCAAACTTCCCATTTGGTAGATCTGCACGTGGCCAGTTTCACGAACCTGCCGGACCTTATGGTATTTGATCTTTTTCTCTTTGCTGTTATTTAAATGTCAGCTCCCCTCCTGTTTGTATTTACTAGACTTTTAACTTGATATTAATTTTCAATGGAGATGTGTAGTTTTTTGGTTTACGATTACAAAGGACTCTATTAAAGTAACTCATTTTATCCATACACTTTATTTTTTTTAATGTGAAGTTGCATACGATATTACAAAAGGTCAGTTGGTTACAACCTCTTTGTTATCATTAGGTTTTCCACATCCAATCCTCTTAGAAGGGTCTACATTGGTTGGATCACATTGGGGTAATAGAATGTAGTTGTTGCTGGGTGTGTGCATTTGTTTTTTTGAGTTTCATTGGCTTTTGTGATCCTTTTACAGGACGAAGATTTCCTTTCAGGGCTGGTTATGGGGTAACAGGACCACCTCCTACTGGAAGGCCAAACTTTGGTGGACCTAGGGATGTTGACCGTAGTCTTGCAAGACCTGCTCCTCCACGTAGAGAGCCATATCCCCTTGATGATGGCAACTATTCAAGGCCTTTCATAGGTAGACAATATGATGATGCATACAATTACGATGACAGTCATGGATTAAAGCGACCATATTATATGACCGTAAGTTATATACACCAATTGTTGTTAGAATCATGTTTTGTAGCCGTTCCGATGCATTTACAAGTTACTATTGTTGATTTTTAATTTTAATGTAGGAACAAGATCCTTCTTATATGGAACCAAGTCGAGTGCGTCCTCGATTTGATTATTCTGCTTCAGGACGCGGAACCCAATATAGAGGTACATATTATTTTAGGAGGCTAGTCTTTTTGCTTGCATCTTCCACTTTTTCTCTTGTCTACATATTCCCTCATCTGAAATTGGTGTAGAGCTGTAACAATTTTATCTACTTGGAACTGTTGATTTTTATTACCAGACAGTTATGGAGCCGGTAGCAGTTACTACTCGAGTGGCTATTATGGTCCTGACGTAAGTGTGTACTTACCATTACAAATGAAGTTCTGCATGATTACATAGTAGCAAACAGTTTTAGTATTTATTTATTTCATTTTACAGTATTCTACACGACCTCACTCATCATTTAATCCTCGGGATCGTCCCTATGGAGGCGGCCATGGAGGTGGCCATGCAGGTGGTCATGGCTATTACTACTAGGTGTAGGAGTGTTAGTTCCAAGGTAACTTAATTTTATTCCGTGGTCCAATTTGTGTTCATGAATCAATGCAGCATTTGGTTTTGCATGGTCTCCCATATAAATCTAAAAACAGTTTTCAATCTTTTCTATTCTGTTATTTGTTCTGCTGGCCCAACTTTCTGATTTGGGTTGTTTGTTTTTGTTCTTTCACTTTTCTCTATTTCAAAAATTTTCCCTTTAAAGTAATATTGACGCTGCCATTGTGGTTCATCACCGATTTAACGTAAATCTTTGTGAAGCAAATAAGTGAAGAACAAGTGTGACTAGTGTATAATTGACAATTTCAAATTATATACATAAATATGAATCATTTCAACATGCTGTCTTTATATTCCCAAATATCAATGCTTTGCCTATGAGATTCCATTTTGTCCACGTCTTATTTTTTACTACGGTGAACACTGAATTTTACGGAGTAAAATTATGAATTTATTGATTTGGAAAAATGTATAGCTCAAGAGTGATTGTAGAATCTACATAGAAATGAGGCCATTTATAGGTTGACAATTTATAGTCCCTCCTATTTAGCTTGTGTCCCTTTTGTTTTTTACCCTATTGGCCTATTCATAAATCACACTTATATGTAAAATTCAGCTTATGGCTCCATTTTCTTCAACGTATTTTTTATTCGACACTGAATTTTATACAGATAATTTGCTGGTTTGTAATAAAAATGTACAGGCTGGAAGCCTGTAAGTGCATTTTAGAATCTAAATGAAAATGTAGAGGCTGGAAATTAATTTTAGGATCTAAGAGTTATTGAAATGAAAGAAAGGAAGGGGAGGGATTTGGAGGGATATGAAATAGGAGGCAAGGGATTTGGAGGGGAGGGGTTTGGAGGGAAAATAAGGAAAAGTTTGGTTAAGAATACAATCTCTCTTAAAGCGGAAAGATTTGGAGGGAAAACACTTGTTTTCCTTTCCTTTTCCTTTCCTTTACATACAAGATACTCTTCCTCCTTACCCCTCCCCTTCCTTTCCCTTCCTTTCGTTTCTTTTCTCTCCCAATTTGCTATCCAAACATGTGTAAACTAAAATGAGGCCATTTCAAGGTTGACAATTGTTTACTTTTTCCTTGTTTAGCTTATCTGTCCTAATTTTAAGACTCTATTTTCCATTCACTTTTGATTTGTATTTTATTCTTAATATATAACTTAAAATTTAGTTTAGAGGGATAATGTTTGATTGTCAACTGTTTATATTTTTTAACTATGCATAAAGTTATTATGGATTGGTTTTGAAATATTTCGTTGCCATGTATGAAAAAGAAAATGGGACATAAGTTGAACACAAGGGAATAATATACTTATACAGATTCCTTTCAACATTATCCCAATGTATTCTCATATAACATCTTTCAATTATGTGGCCCATTTTCTTTGCGTCATATTAAACAAATTGTTTTACTGCATGATACGTGAATATTACAGAGTAAAAATGGAATTTTGTTGATTTGAAAGTATTTCGAAGGTTGAAATTGATTGGTCCTCATTCACTCCTGTTTTTATTCTCTGTACTTAATGTAAACTTATTGTTGCTGTTTTAAATTTATTCCGGTCAAAACTGATTTAATGATCAGAACAAATCATTGATCAAAACTGATTATTTTTACTGTTTATTGTATATAATTTTTAAAATAACTTGAATATTCTCCCTCCTTTTAGGCTTTGAATTTATACTTTATTCTTAATTTATAACTTAAAATATAGTCAGGTGATATCTTATTTGATTAGAAAAGAGGATTTATTATATTTATGTATTAACTTAGTGTGTATGAATTTTTTGCTCTTGTTCATAGGTGGTGGAAGCTGCAACATTATGGATTATTTACAGGCTTGCTGTTGGAGATCTATTGTTTTCCTTCATCTTACTTTTCTGCTTTCTTTCTGTCTCTTCCTCATCTTTTTCTTCAAAACTGGCATCCTGTTGTGGCCATGTAGTCAAGTGTTTGTGACTTTATCATGTGTCGGGTTCCTTGGTCCAGTCTAGGCTTTGATTGACCTTCTTTAAGGATGGCCTTGAGTCGCATAATTAAGGAGCTGATAGATGATGGCCTTGAGTGGCAGTACAATTTGAGGATAATAGATGTTCCTTGTGGTTTACAGATAGTATTTACTGATATCGTCATTTACTGATTCGAGGATGTTGAAGAATGACTTGTGGAAAAGATTTTCTATTTATGATCTTATCTTAATTTCGAAGAATAGTAGCAGCCCTTTTCTTGTGCATTTTGGGATTTTTATGGAATAAATCTCTGATGAATATTATGGCTGAAGAGTGGGTGCAAAACTTGTGTTGGTGCTTAAGTAAATGCTTTATGGGTTCTAGTATCTTTTAAGTTATTGATTGTATCATCTCAATATCAGATGTATTTTGTTATATAATCTCTGGTTACTGTGCCCCTTTCTGTTTCATGGCTTTTGGGTTTCTTTGTAATAAATGGAATGTAGGTTGCTTTCTTCAAAGAGATTATCTTTTCATGAGAACTAATGACCGTTTGGGTCTGCGAACCTTATGATTTAATTATGTGGTTTTCCAAGGAGATGAGATTTCTTTTGTAGTTGAAGTTTCTGAAAATGCTTAGATGGAAGGAGATGTTTTCGATTTCTTTGGACGTCGCAAAGGAATAGATATTTCATGTTGGGTGGTTTCTCTTTTGGGTATGTTGCTGAAGAGGCTGTCTTAACTTTGGAATGGTCGTTTTGTCGTGATATCCTTTATAAATATACTATACTTGTTTTCGAGCCGAGGAGATCATCTTTTCTCAACATTTTATCGCTTGGCTTTCCGATTTGAGATCTTCAGAAAGGAAAGGTCTATGTTTTCCGACGTGGGCTGTTTCATGCAAGCTGAGTCTTGAGTGCTGAACCTTTTTTTGCTAAATGTTTATGTGATGTTGAGAGTGATAAAGTCGTAGTTGATCATTGAATTACGTCTTGAGTCGAACTGTGACAGTCAATTCCCCTTGTGTAATGCTTTCACCAAGTTAAATGATTAGGGGCGTAACGTGGGCTGTTTTATGAGTTGGGTCTTGACTCTTCTGTGTTGAACTTATGTTTGTTCAATTTTTATGTGATGTCTAGAGTGATATCAAGTCGGATTTGAGCATCACATAATATCTTGAGTGAAACTGTGAGATCCCCTTTTGTTGAGCTTTGACCATGTTTTGTCAAAAATAAATGATTAGGTTGTGAACTAGGATCTTTTATGTAAGTTGGGTCTTGAGTGTTGAACTTTTGTTTGTTAGATTTTATGTGATGTCGAGTGATATCAAGCCGGAGTCGAGTATATTGCATAAAACATCTTGAGTCGAACTGTGACAGTTTATTCCCTTGTGTTAAGATTGCACGAAGTTAAATGATTAGGGGCGTGGCGTGGGCTGTTTTATACGAGTTGGGTCTTAACTCTTTTAAGCGTTGAACGTCTGTTTGTTTTTATGCGATGTCACGAGTGATATCAAGTCGGAGTTGTGTATCACATAATCTCTTGAGTCAAACTGTGACAGAGTTGATTCCCCTTGTGTTAAGCTCAAGTAGCGCCAAATTTAAATAATTAGGGGCGTGATGTAGGCTGTTTTATGTAAGTTGGGTCTTGAGTTTTGAACTTTTGTTTCTTAGATTTAATGTCAAGAGTGACATCAAGTCGGAGTCGAGCATATTGCGTAACATATTAACATCTTGAGTCGAACTGTGACAAAGTCAATTTCAGTCGCGTCATGAGCTGGGTGTATTAATATGAAGTCTTTTGAGTTTTCCATTGTCCTGAACACCGATATGGTAGATTATGTATTAAAAATTGGTTGTTTAATCTCTTTATTATTGCCTTTGAGTTCACACGAGTTTATGATTTGAGTTTAATAACTTGGCTCGTCTCACAGACATTGTGTGTCCAGCTCAAGTTTTCGTGTTCACTCAAGCTGTTGTTGATTGATGTGATCTTGATTAGCTTGCTGAGTTGTATCTTCCGGTCAACACCTCTCCGTCGGTGACTTGATTCTTTGGGATCATCGACTCTGTATAGATGTAGTAAATCTTTTCAAAAGCACCTCCCTCTCGAGTCATGAAGGAGCTTCTCTTCATAAGGTTTTGAGGTAGAAGTTTGAACACCTTTATTTCTGCTTGCTTCTGAACCAGTGTCGTCTTTTTACCAACTCTGTCCATTGTTCATTATCGAACTTGATATATAACTGACCTCCATTTCAAATGAATTTAAAATTATGTAAAAACCAATGTGGATATAAGAGACCCAAGGACCCAAATGAATGCAATCTGTTCAAATTCTGTGTTTGTAAGGGAACTCGAAGATTCGTTTTCTTGTAAGAAATGCTTATGGTAGGCTGTTCAAAAGAAATTGTGAATTTGAAGCTTATGCCGTCTTTATTTTACTTTGGTCTTGGATATTTACATCGAGGACATGTTCTCTTTGTCTAATTTGATTGAATTTGGTTTGAATTAACTGTTTCTGATTTTGTTTGATTTGTTCTTATCTTATTATATTTGGTATCATAAAGTAGTAATTATTATTATTATTATTATTATTATTATTATTATTATTATTATCTAATTAAGTAATTTAATTAATTAAATAAATAATAATTTAATAATAATAATATTATTATTATTGTTATTATTATTATTATTATTATTATTATTATTATTATTATTATTATTTTAGTCAATTAGTGTTATCTTCCCATCAACCGGTGGCAACCCAAATTGATTTTGCAAAAAAAACTTATAGAAGTGGGAACAAAATAATACATTATTTGATAGTTTTTTTTTAATCAATTTTAAACAAACTAAAATTTATTGGTTGTAGTTTGGATTAAGCGGCATAGAAAATCAAAAAAAGCAGACAAAAATGGATCTTAGCTAGAAACTCAACCCAGTTATAAAACCTCACATGGAAACAATGAAAGAAAGTGTCATTCGAGTTTTTTCAACTAACATTAAATTGAACTTATTCCAAAAAATCAAACGTGAATAAATAAATTAAATTACGAAATAGTTAAAAAAAACCTTAGTATGTTCTTCCAATATTTTTTTCATTGCTTTCTTATTATTTACTCTATAATGACCATTCCTATTAAAACAAAACAAAAAATAATCACCATAATTATCAATACAAATAAATTAAGAACACATACACTATCATGACCAATTGAAGCCGCGATTAGTTTGGACCGACGAAACATGATGCGAATCAAAAGAAAAGAAGTGAAAATGGTTAATCATATCAAATTCTTTTTGTTGTCTTTTATGACAAGACCTAGCCTATATACACAAACAATTTATTGTCGCGGCTGAAAAAGAAAATGAGAGCACGCGAAGTTATGAATGACAGAGAGAAGGTATATGTGTGTTGCAGTGGCGAGGGACGTCGGCGAGGGGTGGGTCATGGCGTGGGAGTGGATCAGGCGATGAGTTTTAAGTTTTTGGACCTTTTTGCAAATGAGACTGATAAAGAGAGTAGGAGAGCTCAAGAGAGAAGTCCAACTTCTTACAACTTTCCTATGAACTTTTTACCTATAAATTTCTTTACAAACAAGCTTCTTGGTAATTTCTTACAAAATACCTACATACTTTTCTTGTAGGTAATTTTATACTGCTTTCCTATAAACTTTTGGGTGTTGCTATTTTTTGCCACCCCTTTTTATTTTTTCGCCACCCCCAAAATTACTTAATTGCCCCTGAATTTAAAAAAATTACAAAAATGCCATTGGAGTTAAAACATAATTAATAAATGTAAATCACGCTTAATAACACTATTAAGAATTTAATGCGGATGATTTGTCTATATATATCGAATTCTGAGATGCGTTTGAAGTACGAATTCAAACACGGTACTATCTCTCTAAAAAACTGGTACTATCTCTCTAAAAAGTGTTAAAGAAGTTGTAAGGCGTAATTGGTTGAATATGGCTAACGAAAGCGACTATGAGTCGGATGCGGTACGTAAAATTGTCGTTCGAAAAAAAAAAAAAAAAACAAGTCGTACAAATCTAGGCGACTGAACCATGGTTCAGTCGCACAAATCTGGGCGACTAACCCATGGTCCAATCGCACAAATCTGGGCGACTGATCCATGGTCCAGTCGCCCAATTTTGTGCGACTGGACCATGGGTTAGTCGCCCAGATTTGTGCGACTGGTTTATTAATTTTTTTTTTTTTTATTTTTTTTATTTACGTATTAATGTTTTTTTAAATTATTATTATAATTATTGTTAGTACTATTATTATTATTATTATTGTTGTTGTCATTATTATAATTTTTATTGTTGATATTTTTATTTTTTAAATTTTTTAATATTTTAATTTACGTAATTTATTTATTTATTTAATTATTTATTTATTTATTATTGTTATAATTATTATTATTATTGTTGTATTTGTTGTCATTATTATTACTATTATTATTATTGTTATTATTTGTCTTGTCATTATTTATTTATTTTAAATGTTTTTAAATTTTTTTATCAACGTAATGTTTTTATTATTATTAAAATTGTTATTGTTATTGTCATTATTAGTTTGATTTATTGTTATCTATTTATTTATTTATTTATTATTATTATTATTATTATTATTATTATTATTATTATTATTATAATTATTATTATTATTATTATTATTATTATTATTATTATTGTTGTTGTTGTTGTTGTTGTTGTTGTTATTATTATTAATCCAATTATTATTATTGTAGTCATTAATGTACTTAATTTATATCATTTCAAATGTGCAGGAGTTTGAAAACTTTGGAGACAACGTAGACTACTCCGGTCACTTTGTTACGGATAGGGAATTTATCTCCATAGCTGAGTTACATAGTTGGGCCGATGCGATAGCAATAACAATTGGTTTTCAATTTACACGTGCTTCTTATAAAAAAAAGAAGGACGTTCCAGAGTTAGTTGTTATTTAAGATGTCACCGCTATGGTAAACTTAGGGGTGATGTAGATAATGTAGATAATGCTGCCCGACCTGGTTCTAAAAGTAGGAGTTGTGGGTGTAAATTTATGATTGTAGGAAGTAGTCGCAAACCAGGAGAAAGACCTTGGACGGTAAGGGTGTGTCCTGGTGAAAAGGGAAAACATAACCACCCGTTCTTGGTATACAGAGATGGTCATGTAAGGGCGAGGATTAATGTAGATATTCGGAAGCACATACGACAGCTTAGTGCAACCGGAATGCAACCGGCCTTTATTATGAATTCTATTAGAGATAATTTTCCTGGTTTTTATGCTAGTATGAATCAAATATATAATATTAGGAAATCAATAAGGAGAGATGAAATGGAGGGCAGGACTCCCCTTCAACACTGTCTTCATATGGCCACAGAACATAATTATGTGGTCTGTACAGAGTTGGATAATGACGGGCACTTGAGCAGACTTTTAATTGCAAATCCTACTTCAATCCAAATGATACGTACGTGGCCGTATGTTGTGCTGATAGATACAACGTACAAAACGAACAAACCAAAGTGGCCACTATGTGAAGTGATCGGAATGACGCCAACAAATCACAACTTCTTGGTTGCGTTTTGTTTGATGCGAGATGAGGCGGCTGTGTCGTACTCGTGGGTGCTGCAGGGATTGAGAGATATTTTCGGCACTGCTCAGACTCCTAGCGTCATTGTAACCGATCGTGACGAAGGTTTATCTGCAGCTATTCGTGACGTCTTCCCAGGTAAAAACGCTTTGTGAGTTCATTATTGTGGTTATATCTATTTATAATGTCTTAATTACGTTCACTGTTTTGTTTAATGTAGATGTACGTCATTTGTTATGCACCTGGCATATTGGCAACGATGTTGAGAACATGGTGGACAAGTTGTGCGGCGGCAAGAAAAATCAACAAGGGCAGTTATTCAGGAAAAGTAGATGGAACCCCTTGGTTGAAAGTGCTACAATCCGGGAATATGAAAAGAGATGGGAAGGGATCGTCAGTACGTGGTCGGTTAGGAACCGAAGGGTCGTTCGGTATTTGACTGGAACATGGATTCCACTGGAACCGAACGCTCAGGAGCTTGGAACTGAACATCATCAGCATCATTATCATCATCACTATAAACCCCCCAACTACTCTGGAGGCTATCAGCCTGGTCATCAAAATGAGTACGCACTTGGTTCAGCGTACTCGACCTTTGGGCCTCACTGTGTCTGGCCGCCTCTTCCTGCCTAGCCCTCCTAGCAGAACCCGTGACCCCCCTCTCATGCGGGTCCCCTCTGAGTAAGGTAGGCCTAGAACTATTACCTCTCAACAATTGCCTAAAAAAACCCTTTCCTTTTCCTTGATTACCAGCCATTTTCTACAATTTTTTACGGTTTCATTCAATATTATAAATAATAATATTTCTAAAAACATAATAATCATAAATAAAATATGGAAAAAAATAACATAAAAAACAAAATAATTAATTAATAATACAAACATAAACAATTATATAACAACAAAAAATTAAATTATTATTAACTATCACAATAACAGTAATAACATAAAAAAAAATATATTTATAATAATAATCACCTTTTTTAAAAAAAAAAACAAAAAAATTATTAATAATAATCACCTTTTTTTTTCCAAAATTAAGTACAATATTAACATTTTATTAAAAAAAATATATAAAATTATTAATAATAATCATGTTTTTTTTAATATTTCAAAATTTAAAATTATTATTCCTAAATAAACGTAAAAAAAAAACAAATTTAAAATAAATAAATAAATAAATTATTTACAATATTAACATTTTATTAAAAAAAATATTTAAATTTATTAATAAAAATCAGGTTTTTTTTTTAAATTTCAAACTTTAAATATATTTTTCCTAAATATAAGGAAAATATATATATATATATATATATATATATATATATATATATATATATATATATATATATATATATATATATATATATATATATATATATATATATATATATATATATATATATATATATATATATATATATATATATATATATATATATATATATATATATATATATATATATATATATATATATATATATATATATATATATATATATATATATATATATAATAATCAGTTTTTTTTTTTTTAAATTTCGATTTTTAAATTTATTACTCCAAAATATACAAAAAATTAAAATAAAAAAAACAAAAAAAAAAAGAAAATGAGTCGCCCAGATCCGGGTGGCTGGACCCCGGTTCAGCCGCCCGGATCTGGGCGACTCATTTTCTTTTTTTTTTTTTTTTTTTTCCGTAAATTATAAATAACATATATATACACTTACTAAAAAATAAATAAATAAACATTACAACATACAAATTTAAACTAATAATTTATAAAACAAAACATAAACATATATTTAATAATAAATAAAAATAACAATAACAATAATAATAATAAAATTAATGATAACAACATTAACATATATTTAATAATACAAAATTAACAATCACAATAATAATAATAAAATTAATAATAATAACATTAACATATATTTAATATTAACAAAAATAACAATACAATAATAATAATAATTAAATTAATAATAATAAAATTAACAAAATACATACGGAAAAAATAAAAAAAAAGTTAAAAAATAAATTGGAGTCGCCCAGATCTGGGCGACTCCTATTTTTTTTTTTTTTTTTGATGATTAAATTTAATTAAAAATAACTTACCTCGATTGATAAATTCCGGATTGAACTTAATTTTTGCTCCCAAATTTTGCTTTTGTATGTTGTTTTTAGTTGTAGTGAGAGAATTTTTAGTGTGAGTGTGGTTTATATAGAAAATTTTAGCTTTAATGGCATAATTGTAATTTTTTCAAAACCAAGGGCAATATGGTAATTTACTAGGGGGTGGCGAAAAAATGAAAAGGGTGGCGAATTATAAGAATTGGGTAAACTTTTTTACCTTACAAAGCTCATACCAACAAATTGGATCTTGTTAGTATCTGTAGGTACACCTCCCGCACCTACAAACTTTCAACTTTTTTTGTAATGATAAGGCCATTCACCTATGATTCTACACGATGTTTATGCACTTTACTTTTGTCATATTTATAACCTATAACTAACCAAAATTAATACTAGTATTTGGTACAAATTACATTTTAGGAAAATCAATATGAGATATTTTTTTAATTGAATATTATCCATTATAGTGTTAAAAAAAAACATATTTGTAAAATATTTACATTAAATTGAATTACTATCCAAATTTCAACCATTTACACTTATTGAGTTGAAGCATGAAAATGTATCAAAAATTTAAAATCCTTAGTGGTTCTACAATGATCAAAATCCAACTAAAATCCACAAAATTAGAACCCTAAAAAACCAACAACAAAAACACAAACATGAAACTACTATTCTTATAATTAGCACACAATAACTCACGAGTTCATCTCTATTCTTCCACCTTTCAGATAAGACCGCCACAAACATCACACTCCAACATCAAATAGACGCTTAAATTAGCCTCCACATGTACGATCTAGATTTCTCATTTGTCCACGCTGGCAATCCACCTGAAATCTATTATCCAATCAAATCTAACCACCTCTATTTTCGCTCTCCTATAAATTGCGATGGCTACTAATTATGTCGTCATACTAGACAACTTTCTAGCATTTTCTAACACCACAAAAATTTATTTAAGTGATGTCAAATTCTGGTGAGGTTGAAACTCAAATTCCGGTGATGGAAAATCCGGTGACGGAGAATCAAGCGGAGAAGATGGAGGTTGATGCGAAGGATGAGAAGAAGCCGAAGAGAGAAAGGAAGCAAAAGGTTGTGAAGGAGAAAAAAGCTAAATCACCTTCTCATCCTCCTTATTTTCAGGTAATTTTGTTTTATTTTGGCTTAGTTTTAGTGAATTTTTTTATTGAGCTGTGAGTTAGCAATTTTTGAGTTCTTGATGTTTATGTGGAGGTGTTGCTCTGTTCTATGATCATAATGAGTTGTGATTGAAATTCGTTTTGATTTTTCATTGATGTGCTACTTGTTAAGATATTTAATATTTATGTTTTAGTGTTTAATTCGAAATATTTGACTTGAATAATATTAGTGATTGGAGTTTTTTCTTTTTTTTTGAATTTGTGATTTTGTAATTTCTAAGTTACTGATTTTGTTTATGAAGTGTTCCTCTGTTCTCATGGTCAAATTGATTTCTGATTGAAATTTCGTTGGTTTCTGATTGATTTTGCTACTAGCGAAGATTTTTTTTTTATATTAAGTGGTTTTGTTTGAGATGTTTTACTTGGTTAATTAACCGTTGTGCGGTTAATAAACTTCTGGTAGTGATGCGATCGATCAATTTTCAGTAGCTCAGGTAAGTTCGAAGATAGGTACGTTGGAAAATTTCTGATCATCTTTACAAATTTTTACAATTGCTGATGTAATGTTCTATTTTTATACGATATTCTTAGATAATCTGGTAATTTACTACTGTGCAATATCGGCGATCACATCTTCTCTTATTGAGCTGCTTTAGTTTCCGGTGTACACTAAACTTGAAGGTTCTTTATGCATCATAATTAGTCAATTTGAAGTGTCTTTTTTTGTTTATCTAACATTTCGACAAATTAAAATAGTTTTTCTTGGTATTTTAATTTCAACCGATTTAAGTAAAAAAAACTGATATAGAGTACAACAAGCTTATTGCTTAATTGAATGTTCTGAGAAATTTCTGCGCACTTTTATAGAACTGATCATTCAATTGAGACGAATTTACTCAATTTCTATGAACAATCTGCGTGATGTTTGCTGCAATTTCATCAATCAATCAATCAAAATTCAACAATTCTCTTATTGATGTAGATGATGAAAGAAGCAATCACTGCTCTGAACGAGAAAGGAGGATCAAGCCCTTACGCAATTGCAAAATACATAGAGAACAAGCACAAAGCAGTTCTCCCTACCAACTTCAGGAAGATTCTAGGTCTGCAGCTCAAGAACTGTGTTAGCAATGGTAAGCTTATAAAAGTGAAGGCTTCCTACAAACTTTCTGAGGCCGGAAAGAAGAGGGCTAAAACCGCAACCACAAAAGCTGCAAGAGCAAATGCAGCAAAAGAGCCAGCCAAGAGGAGGAAGCCTAAGTCAAAGGCCGTAAGCAAACTTGACATTCCAGCAACACCGACAGCTAGGAGGAGTAAGAGAACGACTACCACAAGGAAGCTGAAAACAATCAAGCCTGCTGTAGCGAAGAAGGCTGCTGCGTAGAAGTTTATTAGGAATTAGGATAAGTTTTATCTTAGTAATACTTCTCTATGGTGGCTTTTAGGGTGTCAGGGTCTTCAGTAGTTGTATATAAAAGTATTTTCTGTGGCTCTTTGACCGAGTATGTGATGGACTGATGGTGTTTCCTGTTGCGGGTTGTAGTCAAGTGATGGTATTTTGAGAAGTTCTGTAATTATGAAAAATAAATAATACTACTTTTTCCTATTCACTTTTTGCATATTATTCATAATTATAAGTTAAAATATAGTCGATTAAAATTTTGTGATAGATAGTATAAAGCAAATAAATAGTGTATAAAGTAAATATAGTCTCAGTGCAAGAATTATTCATATTAATTTTTTATGATTTTTAACTATGCACAATTAGAGATATTAAGAATTGAATAAGTGCATTGGATATTGTATAAAGCAAATGGAATACATGTGATGAATATGAGAGAGTATTACTCTTCTACTTCAAATTAGTTGTATTGTATCTCACGCGCCTTAAGTTTGTAATATTTTTATGATTTGTTTACTTCATCTAAATAAATTGGTTTTTAATCAATAAAAAATCAATTTTAATCATTATAATATTAGTTATAATTAGTATTTTTGGTTACAGTTAATACAACTTAGTTATTATTTAATTAAATATTAATTATAATCAATTTTGATCAGTTATAATCAATTAAAAACAAAACTTATCTGACTTGACTATTCTATCTAATTGTGATGACCTAGTTTCCCTATTATGGTAGTAGGCTGTTGTGATTTGGCAATTAGGTTTACGAGGATATTGTACTGGACACTCGTTATCCGTGAGGACCCCGCACCCTCACATGGATAAGTCCAGCTCGTCCATATGATGGTACATGAATGAGTTCAGACGAATTTTTCCCTTTACCACTAGATACAAAAGCATGTTGGGTTAGCTCCTTGATGTCTGGAATGTAGTGCTCGAAATATGAGCCCGGAGACACCTTGAGCAATTTTTCTAACTGGTTGATCTTTATTGGGGTGGTAATCAGACATCACACTTTGTGCTTGAACAAGAATACATAGTAGAAATTAAATTCAAAATTATAAAGAATTATTAGGACAAATTTTGGAATGTAAAACAATACTTAAAAAGTGAGTCACTGTAGGTGGGTGGGAGCGTACAAGGTCGCATCAATTGCACCTCGTGGTGTCATCCATCTTTGAGTGATGGACCGAAACCACAATATGTAACCTGTAGTAGTATGTGCGCCTGTCTCATTGATGGACGTATTATGTGGTATGAACTGAAACCTATGCACCAAACGCGCTATGTGATCTTAGTGAACTCATTCTAATTCTTGGGTATATTGCCCTTTCTTGTGTAGTAATATAGTTTAAATCTATGTCGCATGCTGGAAGGATGCCTTTTGCTAACCCATATTGGCGCATTGCGCGCTCTTAGAGATAAACTTTGAATATATTGAAGCATATAAGTGGTACGAATTCCCTCCACGCACCCTTCACTGTACCCATGTGTTCCGGCAAAGTAGCATATGCCTTAGCAGGGTACGGGTCCTAAAGAAACTAAAAGAACAATAAATATTAATACTATAGAAAATATTCAAAAAAAAAATATATAGTAGTGAGCATCAGGACTAAATTAGATACCTGGTTAAAGTAGATCAATCTTGCCTTAAATGACTCCCGCATCTACTCTTGTATGGTTTGTGTTTGTTCTGAAAACTCCCATCTCGATCTGTATGGGACCTATATGGGTGGTTACTGTGGAGGAGTAACAACACCACGATCAATGTGCCTCAATGGTTGGTCAATGAGAAAATGCTCCCAAGCCTGTAATTGATAACATTTAAAACAAACAAAGTTATAAATACATTCTATTGTTATATAATACAAAGTTACATAGTATAAGGTTTTGATTCCGACTAGCAGAAGTAGAATCCTTCATAAAATGATACAACTGCCAATATACGGAGGTGAGACCACTAGAAACCTAACTATAATCCTCAATACACTCCCATAGATGATCTAGTAATGCCAAGTACAAAAATTGGACTAGGTTGCTGGTCTTGTCGACATACGGACAACATTAATAAGATATAATAGGTACATCATGATTACTTCTCAATGGTGAGCCTATGAGAATGTTTGTACAAACCATATAATCTGCGACTCGCTCTCTCGGACGCTACCTCTCAATTAGAGGTTTTCAATACTTGAATCCCTTAATACTAGGTTCGAACGCCAAAAACACCCGGTAAAAGGTACTAATGTTGCTGCACACATAAACACCCTTATCATTTTCTTCTTTGAAAAACCACTCAACCATTATCCTGAGTTTTCTTGTTGCATTTCTTTAAAAAATCATAGGAGGAGAGTATAACAGTCTTTCTAACTACCATAGATGAACAAAATATTTGGTTCTTTGTGCACTTTACCTGCTTGTAAGTATCATGTATACTAAATTGGTATTTCACCATATGTTGCACCATAGACACCTTAGTTGATTGGTATTGCGGAACACAATTTTTAATCACGCAGTTAATCATAAAGGATATGAAATGAATATATCCAGCTGACACATTATCGCTAGCTAATACGCAAGACTCATACTTCCCTTTGTATGGAACTTTTTCTACCCCTAAGTTTCCAACTATATCCCCTCTAACACTTTAAAACTAAGATAATTTGACTAAAAGTCTCAGTTCAATGTTCCACAATTCTATGAATGTGATACAATTAGTGATGGCCACGGTTCGGGTTGGGCCGGTTCCGTTCCCGTTCCGGTTCCATTTGGAACCTGATTCAAATGTTCCGGTTCCGGGGTGGTTCCAAACGGTTTCTTGGCGGTTCATGAGGCGGTTCCGGTTCCATTTTTATTTTTCCTTTAAATATAATATAAAAATACTATAATAATGCGGACATACCTTTGATGATTACTTGATTATTAGCGAAATTCATTGCTTGTCATCGTTATTAAAATATTTACTAAAAAGAATGAAAAAAATAAATTAATAAGAAACGATAAAGATGATTAATAAAAAAAGGGAGAAAATGGACTTGAACCTAGTACCCGAAGGATATACTAAGCTGTCTACGTATCCCGAAAGAATCAAGCCAACGTAGTTCTTTGTCATACCTTTTATTTGTAGTTGTTGAATGTTGATTAATCGTTGTCCGATTGATCCTATTCGTCTTCGTCATCATCATTTGGTTGGTTAGATGCTTCCGCTGACTCTCCTTCTGACGATGATGTAGATGTATCCATCATCATCCATGGATCATCATCATCGCCTTGATCATCATCGTTCTTTAGTCCTTGTGTTCGAAGCTTCGCTTGATCCCAATCTTTCTTGCAAACACATATTTGAATACTATGTGGAGCAAGACGAGATCTCTTTTTGTCTAAAACTCTTCTACCTGCATTATAAGCAGACTCCAACGCAATCGTAGAAGCAGGAATTGTAAGGATATCCTTTTCAATTCTCGATAATATGGGAAATTTTATAAATTTTTCTTTCCACCATTCTAAAATATTATAGCTACCTTGGAGAAGTGATGTTTGAGATAATTATCTAATTCTAAATATGAAGTGGAGGGTGAAGAAGATGATCCTACAAAACTATCATCTTGGCTTATTATATTAGCTATTACGGAATTATAATAAGAGGGACGTGCCGAGACGCTAGCACGCCTAGACCTATCGCTACTTGGGTTATATACACTAGCATAGTATTCATAAAGTTCTGCTAAAAGTTTTTTACAAGTTCCAAGATAATTATGTACATCACTAGGCAGACGATCACTAGGCAGACGATCTAATGATTGGTAGTAAAATCCAATTACTTTAGTAAGGACTTCTGTCTTAAAACATGGGTCTAAAATTGTCGCAATTCCATAAATAAAAGGAAAATCAGTAAAATATGTCTTCCACTTGCCCATCATATATGCAAGAATCGACTTTAAATATGTGTTAGTATCATCATGCGAATGTTTAAGAAGATGATAAAAAATAGTAATACATTCACTTATCACTAAGTGGACGTTTGGTTCGTAAACATATGAAAAAATCTTAGTTGCGTGGTCATACGCTTCTAATATTTTCTGTACACCTATAGCTAGTTCCCATGTGTCATCACTTATATAGCTATCTGTACACTCACTATAAAGTTGTGTTATAACTGGACGATAAGCAATCGCTTTTTTTAATAAATCGCGGGTTGAGCCCCAACGTGTGGGAGTATCCATCGACCAATACACTTTTTTAGTTGATAATGGTCACATAATTGCTTATATCTTCTCTTTACCTGTCCAACTCTAAGCCACTTCATTATGTCTCTAATGGGATCTAATAAATCACTTAATTGTTTTATACCTGCTTGGCAAGATAAGTTTACTATATGAGCACAACAATGTACGTGTAATAATTTACCCCCAAGGATAAAACTAAATGTAGTTTCGTTATACAAAAGTTCGATGCATTTAATGTTGGCAGTTGCATTTTCGATAGAACAACAAAATATCTTATCTAATAAGTTCCATTCTTTAAATATCTCTATTAATCTGTATTTTATGTTTTCACCCGTATGTCTTTCGAGCATTACCTCAAAAGCAATTATTCTTTTTTGAATAATCCAATTTTGATCTATCCAATGTGCTGTTACACATATATAAGCTTCTAAATGTAGGGGAGCAGACCAAATATCAGCTGTTATGCTAACCATACCATTAAAAGATTTAAACATTTCTACTAATTCATAGCACATTGATTCATATAATTTAATTGTGCGTCGTTTAAGAGTGTTCTTAGGGATCGCTCTATATTGTGGTTGCAAAGTTTTTCTAGTGTAATGCTCGTATGCCCTACTTTCACCATGGTTAAATGGCAATTCATCACAAATTACATATTTAGAAAATTCATCAATCATATCATTACGATTATATTTAAAAGGCATACCTCCGCTGGGAATGTCCCACTGTCGGCTTCTACTTGTGGTCCGCTGCCGCTTGTTGCATGAGTTTCTTTTGTGATTCCATGCTTCTTTGTCAAATGTTTGTTAAAAGATCCCATACCACCACCTAACACGTATTCACAAAACACAATAAATGAATTTTTAATACATTCTTGATTTATAAAATATGAATATCATGTATGTATAAAAAACTTAAAAAGTAATTACCTCTGGTGAAATTGTATGAAAATAAGGGATTTACTCCTTGACTTTCACAAATTTTGACAAGTGCATAAGAAAACATCTGGATTGTCGGTTGGTTCTTTTGTAAAATACGACCACACATGTGAAACAGCTCTACCACTAGGAGGTGGCATTGCCGGAAAAAGGTTGTCTTACTGGTTCATCTTCATCTAAATTTAAATATAAAGACACACTCAAATACCACAACATATAAATAAATAATAATTTAAAATTTAATCAATTTGAAGAATAAAATTATAAAACTAATCGATAGTTTGGAAATTAACTCGTTTACCACGAACTTGTCTTTGTTGTTGTTGTTTTTGTAGTAGTTGTTCTTCATGTGATCTTGTTGATGACTGTCGAGATCTATGTATCCCGATCGGGGTCGTTGGTTCCTCTTCTTGTTCTTCTTCTTCATCAATTTGTATTTCTCTTTTTACTTCTTCTGCATAATTGTGTAATTCTTGGTTGTAACCTTCTGGATAATTTGGTTCATAATTATAATTACTAATCGAAGGTGTTGTTGATATCGACGGAGTTAAAGTGGCCTTTCTTTTGGAGCTAGAACCTCCCAACGATTTTGCCACTTTAGTAACTTTTTTAGAGGCTTTTATCAAAAAAGAAGATATGATAATATTGAAATAATAATAGAATTATGAAATAAAAAATAATTAATAGACTAATTATGTAATTAACTAAATTAAGAAATAATTAAAAGACTAATTATGTAATTAAGAGAATTATTGTGTAATTAAATAATTAAGTAGATAGGGTAAGTAGAGAGAGTAGGAGAAGAGATGAGCTGTAAAAGAAAATGATCGAAAGTGATGTGTAATTATAGTAAAAATCACAACGGCTAGTTAACGGCTCTTTTTCGAACGGTTCCAAAGAACCGCTGGGCCGGTTCACGGGGACCAGTTCCAGTTCCATGGAACCGTTGGGCCGGTTCACCCGGATCGGTTCCGGTTCCGGTTCCAGTTCTGGTTCCAGTTCCGGCCTGCGGTTCTTAGGTCCGGTTCAAGCAGTTTTTTTTCCGGCGGTTTCACGGTTTCGGGACGGTTTCATGCGGTTCGGGATCGGTTCGGTTCCGGTAACCTGCTCCGTGGCCAAAATCTCCTTTTTATGACAAATATGACTGTTTGAAATTCCCCGTCTTTAGTGAAAGTCGGCTCACATGCCTATATCGTCCAAAAGTTGTCCTTTGTATGTTCATTTAGAGGAGGAAGTAACGCATAGGGTGCTTCTCTAATATCAACAATGCTACTGAGACTTATGTCATTGCCTAAGACAACCTCACTCACAAGCACATCGTCATTAAAAGGTGTTTCTCCAATATCAATCATTTGATATCAGTCTCAATTAAGTTTCTCATTTCTTTCTCATTAGTTAACTCCTATGTCATCTGCGAGTTGGATTTGGGGGATTCAAGGAGAGTATTATAAGACCAATTGTTTTTTTTTTTTCTAAAAATTCATCAAATCCACTTCACACAAACCCACGAATTTTGCTCAATTGAGCCATCTTTTCCAAATTGGTAATTTTAGAGAAGCCATAGTTGCTCTAGATTTCGTTGGTAAAGTGGGTGTTAACTAAAAGCTTTTACCTTTAAAACTATTATCTTTTCCAAATTGGTAACTTTAGAGAAGCCATAATTGCTCCTGGTGAATTTTTATCAACCTTCGAATTAAAACAAATTTATAAGGGGTTTTAATAACAACCCGTCAAAGGTCAAAAACTCAAAGGTAAAAAGCTCAACACCTATAATAGGTTGTTATAAAAGGAGGAGCTTTAATAGTGGTGGTGGTGGTGGCGGTGTTGGGGTTGGTGAATGGTGATGATCGGGGAGAGTTAGAGAGGGGTTGGGAAAAAAGGGTTTAATTTGGGGTAAGTGCGTAAATTAGGTTAGATTAATGAATTTAATTGAAAGTTAAATGTCATTTAGCATGGTCAACGGTCATTTAGCATGGTCAACGGTCATTTAGCAGGTCATCCGGTGAAGTAGCTGTATTGATGTCCTGTTTGGTAAGTTAAAGGCTGTTATTTGTAAAAAAAAATACTTCGAGATTGCTTATTGTAAAAGGCATAAATTTCAAGGCATGAATTTGTAATTATTGATTGATTTTAAAATAAACAGTCCCGAAGTTCTTACAAATTCATGGCCTACATTTGGTCAAATTATGAGGATGTTGAGAATATTTACTCTTGGCAAAATACCCCTAAATCTGAGATTATTCATGGTTAATTAATAGTTGAGAATATTGTAAAATAATGAAGATGTTGAATTATTCTACGTAGTTTCTTTTTTTCCCAAATTTTCTCCATTTAGAGAGCTAAATTAGCATCTAGAGCTAAATTAGGATCTAAGAACACACATTTAATAGCTATTCTTCTGAGAGACGACTTCAAAACTAAAAGTCTATATTCTCATTATCTCTTTAATGTGTGTTAATTAGGCTATTTCTTCCATATATCTAATGTGTCTCTTAAAAAGACCATTTTTCACGATAATTTGTGCACATTTTATGGATTACGGCCTTATGGGCCTAATAGACTAATACGGTCCATTCAATAACCCTACTAAGCGGTTAGTTTAAATACTCAACTGTCAATAATCAACATTAGATAGAACAAGTTTTTTCAATTTTCTTCTTCCTCACGAAGCTAAATACTTCCCTGCTTTTAGGGATTCCATTGAAATGGCTCGTACAAAGCAAACTGCTCGTAAATCCACTGGTGGAAAAGCTCCTCGCAAACAACTTGCTACCAAGGTCTCTCTTCTCCCCTCGTTTTTTGCTTTCTAGGGTTTTCTTTTTATCCCCAATTCAATTGTTCTTCACATTTTTGGATTCTTTTTTTTTTTTTTCTTTGAAGGCTGCTAGGAAATCTGCTCCAACTACTGGAGGTGTTAAGAAACCTCATCGATACCGTCCTGGAACTGTTGCTCTTCGGTAATTAATTTCGCTATTTCTCTTTTTTATTTTTTGAGAATTTCAATTAACCTAATAATTGTGTCTTCGGGGTAAAAAGTGAAATTCGAAAGTACCAGAAGAGTACTGAACTTTTGATCCGTAAACTCCCCTTTCAGCGTTTAGTTCGTGAAATTGCTCAGGATTTTAAGGTAAATTCATCATTTTAATGCTCAATTTAGTTAAATTTGGGTACTTTCGAATTAAGGTTTTATTGACAAATTCATACAATGTTTCAATGCAGACCGACTTGAGGTTTCAGAGTCATGCTGTTCTTGCTCTTCAAGAGGCAGCTGAGGCATACTTAGTGGGTCTGTTTGAGGACACTAACTTGTGTGCAATCCATGCTAAGAGGGTGACTATTATGCCAAAGGATATTCAGCTTGCTCGTAGAATTCGTGGTGAAAGGGCCTAAGTTTGCATTTATCTTCTGATATTTTATTTTTGGCTTTATTGGAATGTGAAAAATTGTCATTTTATTGGGTTTTTTTTCATTGCCTTCATGTAATTAGTTGATGATGGATTGAATTTGGTATCAGTGATCTTATTTGTCCATGTATTTTGTTGAAGACATGAAATTTATAATATGTTCTTTGCCTTTGTTAAAATGCTTCAACTTCGAACATATCTTTATGGAAAATTTGGAAATAATATTCTCAACTATTGCTTGTTGACTCAAAATACCCCAAATCATTATTTAACCTCGTATATCGTCAAGTATTCGGATACTTAACCTTGTGTACTCCAACTATTGCTCAATGACTAAAAATATCCCAAAACAACTTGTTGAAAATAATGTACATAGTGTTCAAGGTTCAGTTCTAATACTTGAGGGTATACAAAGTTTAATAGTAGTTGAGGGTTTTTTAAGTCAATTAGCAATAGTTAAAAGAGTATTATTTACAAATTTTTCTATCTTTATTTCTTACCATTTATATATTTCTTTTTATGGTTTAGTGTGCCTTGTATTGCCTGAATTTGTTATCGTCAATCACTAATCTATACCTCTTTGGGTGGGATTAGGGGCCTTGCATTAGGGTAATGGAGTTGTTGTAATCAACGCCACACTCATCAATTGATTTTGTAAAATTGTTAATAAGATTTTTGAGTACGAACATGAAACATTGCGTTTGTGATCAAGAACATGGTTGGTTCTGTCATGTATGCTATGTTTGGATGGAAGGAAATAAATGGAAAGGAAGGGGAGGGACTGGAGGGGTCACATTGTCTTGTTTTGGATACCAAAAGGAGAGGGAAATGGTGGAGAAAGCTTCTTGACATTTTGAACAATACTAATCCTTCCAGCAATAGAAAGATTTGGAAGGAAATTCCATCCATCTTCCCTTCCTTCTTTAATGTTATCCAAATACACTCCTATGGCACCAATACTTCTACTTTGTGGCTGTCTGTTGTTTTGTCGTATTTATATGATTGGTATGATTTGGTAGAGCTTAGAGAGGTTTTGGTGTATGAAGCAGATTAGCTGTCTTTTGACTGATTATGTGTGCATTGTGCTAGGTATATTTTGGGAGAGAAGGTGCTTAATAAGTAGTTTGTTATATGCTTATATTTCCTTGCGCAATTGGGATATGTAATTTGGGATTATGGCAGAATTATATGCTTGTGTTTTGGGGATTTTTATCTGCAATTGAGGAAAATAAAATCTACTGGTCGTTTATCTGTTGGAAATGATGGCTATGTTGGTGTGATTGGAGTCATTACAATGTTTTCGGCAAGTCCTGTATGAGATCATTTCACCATGTGTCGGAGTTTATTTTTCTAATTGATCAGCATAAGGTTTTAAGTAATCACTTCAAGACTATAAAAAGCGATGACTTTAAGGTTATAATTGGTTACTTTAATATTTTAAGTAATCACTTTAAAATTGTAAAATTGTAAAATCGTAAATGCTCAATTTGATGTTATAATTGGTTAATTTCAGATTATAAGTGATTACTTTAATGTGATTAGTGATTATTTTAAAACTGTAAATGTACATTAGGTCAGTATAACATAGATGCTTTTATCGTGAGATTGTTTGATTTGAGAATTATTACAAAGTTTTAACTTATTGGCTACAAGTTTAGCAGGGACATGGTTTTGGTGAATTTCATCTAAGCATTTGAAATAATGATGATTGGAATTTCATCTAAGCAATTGCATAGTTTTAACTTATTGGCTATAAGTCTTTACAATATTTTTTTGTTGTTGTTTCTCCATTTTCACTGAATCGAAAGATCCCAGATTTCCTCTTCTCGATTCCCTCCTTTACCCAAGTGATTTGAACTCCTTGAATACAAGTTTAGAGTTCATGCCAACACCACTACGTACGCGTCGATTACCCAACACGCGTATGACACACCACATCACCACCACGTCGTGCCACTACACTACACATCTGCACCTGCTCTGCACCACCATTATTCATGACCATCCTAAATGCCATCACCATCATCAGTACTCTTCTATCTTCTGAACCACCTTCCAAATCAAGAGATTTACCCAAGAAGATGATCGAGGACTGGTTGAGCTTTACCCGAAATTTAAAACAGAGGTGTTCAAAACAGACCCGATTATCTGAAATTTATCCGACCTTATAATATAACCCGATTTGACCGGACTTCAAAAATGATTTACATTTATCTAAAATATAATTTGGATACAAAACGCGATTTCAACTGACTCAAAACACCTAACTCGAAATCAACCCGATGGCCTAAATGAACACCTCTAAGCGAAAACCTACACTGGAATTAGGCAAAATGAAGTAGACGGAGGATGAAGATAAACCTGGAACATCGATCTTAGGGAACTCGGTTAGAGTTATGGTGGAATTTTAGAGTACTTTTGTCACTTTTGGCTATTTGCACTGGTAATTATACTACTCTTGGTTTTGATAAATACTCCTAATTTTTGTTATAAGGGGGAGGGAAACTATGTTAAGTTAGCTCAAGTGGGGGGAGAGTACTTAAGACTTACGAGTGAGCGTTGCGATTATCCTGGAGGGTAAGGGAGAGTAAATCTTATTAATGGTGAAAATAAACTTATAAATAGATTATAGGTAGACATGTCAATATTTGATCCGATATGAAATTAATATATATTTTAAAAATCTTGATAGTTAGATCAACTTGAATCCGATCCAAACCTGAAAAGACTCGAAAATCATTGTTCAAGACAACGATTTTGTATTCTATTGGACTGGAGGCTAGACTTCAAGGGATAACTGAAAATCATTGTCCTTGACAGCGATTTCACTTAAATAGAAAGTGTGCAGCGGTTTCCACTGCCCTAAACCCAATCTTGCCTTGATCAGGGTATTAGGGTGTTGGAAATATAGCCAAAAACAACAATTTCACTGGACAATTTCACGTTTTTCATTGAAATGAAAGCGTTTTTCTTGGCAACAATTATACTTTTCCCATTGAAAAACCAATCTCCAGCATAAATGGATCCAAAAAAACTTTTCTGATTAACAATATCTCTGAACGCTTAGTTTGAACTTTCTCAAGGCCGAATTTGAGGAGGACCTCTTTAATTCTAGTCATAGTCAATGTTAGCTTCTCCAAAGAGGAGAAGGTCATATGCAAAGATTATGTGAGAAATGAATGCTTTATTACCTTTCATGGAGATGGGTTCCACTGTCCCAAATGGATCAATTCTCTATTTTTCTAGCCAACGTCACAAAGTTTTCATACTAAAAGACTTGGAGAACCTAGAGTTATGTATTTTCACTCTGGGAATTAGTAACAAACACATACATTAGGTGTTATAATCTTTACGGCCCATTTAGTTATCGGCAATGGCGGATGTAAGTTGGGGCATACGGAAACACTTGCTTCTAGGCGTTTTTTTTAAAATAAATTTCAAAGTACACTTTTCTATTGGTAAGAGTAAAAGTGTAAAATTGATAGTCTTTTAATGATAAATACTTCCTCCTTTTAGTAATTTTGTCTTATTTATTTATTTTATCCTACTTTTTTATTAGGTCAGTTGATTTATTTTGTTTCATTTTCTTTTATTGTATATCGTATTTAAAATTTTAGCAAGTTTTGTATGAGACTGTCTCATCGTAAGACAGGCCCATACAAGCAGCCTATTAGTAAAAAACATAAAAAAAACAATGAAAACTAAATTTACACTTGTACAAGAAGTTTTTTTAAAAATAGTTTAGGCTGACCCAATTCAGGCCATCCCACGGTGACACCCAATTGAGGCCGTCTGACGGTGAGACGACCTCAATAAAGAACGTGCACTATAATAGATCAATTCACTATTTATTTACATCATACACGTTATTTTTAGAGTATATTCAACTTTTTCTCTAGTTACATTATTTTGAATAAAGAGGAATGAATTTAATAAATAAGTTCAAATTGTTATTAATTCAGGTAATGCATATGATTAATATAGATCTTAATTACTAGAATTCTTTTATTCGAAAACTTACTTGATTATGAGAAACTCTTTCAAGAACAAGATCATAATTTTGATAAATTCATTGTGCTTCTACTTGTCATTTTCCAGAAATAAAAAATTAGTTGTTAATTTTACAAACGAAACGCTGTCGAAATTTTGTCCATTAGTCGGTGCCTCTTGGGACTCCGAACCCTGGATCCGCCACTGGTTATCGGTACTAATTAGTGACAATGAGAATAAACAGTAGTGTAAATTTTCATGATTTGTATCATGTCATTCCCATGGAAATGAAAATTTGATCATAGAAAAGTTTTTTAGGTCACATATTTCCATTACCATCTAATACCATAAGTTAAAATAATAATGCATTGGAATGACTTTTGTGAAGAAAATGAGATTGTTGAAGGAGAATAAGTATGGCCATAAAGTTTGTAAAGAGATATTTCTATAAAGATTACTCTACCTTTCCATTACCATTCCCGCTATTTAGTACGGATTATCAAACGGGCCGTTAGTGTAATGAATCTAATTCGTTTTGTCACCAAAAACAAATTATTATTACGGTATCTACACTTTATAACAAAACAAAATAACACAATATGTATTATGTTATAAACTTAACAACTCGTTTGGTTATCGATACTAATTGGTTGTAATGGAAATAATTTGTAGTGTGAATTTTCATAATATGTATTATGTTATTCTCATGTTAATGAAAGTTTAACATAAATTTTTATAGTTTAATACCACATTCTCATGGTAAGAAAATGAGATTGTTGAAAGAGAATAAGCATGGACATTAAATTTTTCAAGAGATATTTCTACTAAAATTATACTAATTTTTCATTATCATTCCCACCACTTAACACCAATTACCAAATGAGCCGTAAATATATTAAATCTAATTCGCAGTATCCGGTCGCCAATGGCAACCAAAAGAAGGTGGTCGTGAATTTATGATAGCAGTTTTATCAATTTTTTTTTTTTTTTTTTAGTGAAATTCATGATGTTCTTGTCATGTATTTCAAGTATCTTTAACAAACCACTTTGGCAGTAACAATACAAATGATGATTAATAGATTATCCTTATGGCATATGTTGCCCAAATGATATATTCCAAACTTCCAACATAAATCCCTTCCTTCCAAATATTTTTTCCTTTAATTTTATTACTCAAACAAAAAGAAAAATATATACATTCAAATCACTTCTCTTCTTTTCTTTTCAATTCTCTCAATCCGAACACAAACTTTAGTGTCTCAACATACTCCATATGAGCATATCTCATTGCAAAAGCTCAACTATGTCCTAAAATTACCCTTTAAAGCTCGATGATTGCGAGTTTTTTTCCCGTAAAAGCTACTTATTAGTTATAGTAAAAGAAATTTTATATTTTATATTACGATCCTTATGATTGTTAGTTTAGAATTATAACAACATCAAAAATGTTAATAAAATTTGAATATGATATAATTTGACAAGATTAATGATCATAATTATCCTTTTAAAATTTTTTATCGTAAAAAAATTATTCTCATTCACTACTTTTTGGAAGAGTGATATTACATAGTAAATGAGAATGAATAACTACAAAAAAACTCATGTTTGAGAATGAGAAACATAACATATTTTTTGAAAACTAACATTAACCATCATTCTATTTGATTGCTAATTACCGATCAACTCTTTGATCACAAAGTGATAATTACTATTGACTATTTTCTGACTATAGTAATTATTCACCACTATTATATCGACTATCGTTTTTCATTGGTACACAATAGTAGCTCAATTTCAAAATAATGACCGACCACCGACCAAATTGATGGTTGTTATTCGATAAAGTTTCTGTAGTGATTGAAGACCGAGCGTTTTATAATATATAAGCGATAAAACACATTCTATGAAAATGAACACTAAAATTCATTCAATAGAAATAATTATCAATAATAAATCAAAATTTACCGGATTTGCTGAATATCAAATGATACCTAAAGTTAATAACAATCTTATCTTGCATGAAAACATAGGCTTTTTAAGATAAAATACTATTTGAAACTCATATCTTGCGTGCTCTTAAATTAATGATTGTTCACCCAAAAGAAGGCCTAAGATTGGTCAAGTCAACCACTTATTCTCTTGTTGTTTCCATTCAAATTCACAGGCCATAAAAGTTTAAAGAATTCAAAATGTCTTTTTTGATTGGCTTTCACAATCACATATAGACATGTATGTGTTCATCCGACCAATATTTTGATGTGTCAGTCCTTTATTTTTCCCTTTAACCCCCCTTCTTTTTTGGGTTTGTATTTTGACACAATTGATTGAACTAATTACTATTAGGTTTTTGACAATGAAATTTACAACACCATTGGTCCACATGGACTAAAGAAAAGACATGGTTTCTTATGCATTTTTGCTTTTGTGATGAACTTTGAATTGTGTGATTTTGACATAACTTGTTTGCTTTTTAATTAATTTAGTGCCACCCCATTGCTTTTAATTGGTTCATTTTCTATAAAATTATTTTATAACATTTATGTCTTCATCACTAAATTCTACTTTTTCTGTCTTTTTAATTTGCATCAATTGTAAAATAGATAAAATTTAACAAGATGTGAAATTGAGTTGGATAATAAGACAAAAGTAAATGAAGGATAGAAACGATTGATTAAGATGAAGATATATTATAAGTTTGTGGATGCGATTAAAAGAAAAAAAAGACCATTGCCAAAAAAGAAAATAATACAAAATTAATAGAATAAAATAAAATAAAAAGTGATGCAAAATAAAAGGACAGAGGCAATAATGTTTTATACTCATAATATTGCTTTACATGTAGATGTTACGATATTGTCTTTGATTAAATGATATTAAGAGTAACTATTAGGGTATTAAGAGAAATAATTTAAAGTTTACATGTGAAAAGTATTTTTTTTTTGGTTTGATGTTAATGGAAATTTCAATACTATTCTTAATTACATGACATTAAGAGATAAATTGTGAAATTCACAAAAATGTTAAGAGTGGGATAAAGTAGTATTTTTTTTACCATAGTAAAAAACAATACGAGCAAAAAAAAAAAATGTTAAGTAAGAGTAATATTACAAATTAAAAAAGAAAAAGGAGCAAGTCTTTATCACCAAATTCTCGTGTTTTATATAATTACTTTACTTAATAAAGGTAAATGGACACTCCTGGTATCCCGCACAAGGCAGGGTCCGGGTGGGGATTTTCTTTTTCCTGAAAGATGCGGACAAATCATACCTGTTCCTCAAGAAGGGAGTAAAGAGAGATGCGCGCAGTCAAGAAACCTCCCAATTGATACCTGCGCCTAATAATGGTCGAACCCCGAACCTTCTGCTCCACATGCAGATGTTCTTGCTTGTAATTTGTGGAAAGAAACTAAGCTTGTCTTTTCAAATAGAAGTTTTAACTTTTGTTTAGTTTAAAGTTCTTAATGTGAGTTTGGTTATTGATATTAAATGCTGAAAATGGTAATTGAAAAATTTTGTAATTTTAGTAGGAAAATATCTTATAAAATTTAATGGACGTTCTACTTTAATTATTTCATGTCCCTCATAAAATTCATTCCAATATAATGAATTACTATTTGGAGATGTGATGATGAAAAATTATAAAAAAAACTTTTTCATCTTTAAATTTTCATTAAAATAATTAAAGAATTAATAACATCTTACTTAGTACTAATAAATAAGAGACACTGCAGATTTACATTATTAACATTTTAAGTTTAATATTAGAGAATTATTTTAAAGAATATTATAATTATAATAGATATATAATCGCTAATAGTTCATATAAGTGAGATACATTGGATATAATGATGATGACATAATCGCTAATAGTTGCATGTTCTCGGTATCCATCATATTGGCTAGGTCGACTTCCATTTGTGGACATCTTCAAACTTAATTTCTTTTGAAAGTTGGATTGACTGAGCGATGAAGAGTGCTAATAAAAATAGAAAAAATTAAACATACATTCTTCTAGTTTTTAATGAGCGACTGAAACAAAATTCAATTCTCTTTAAACTAGTTTTTAAATGGTCTTTCATAAACTCTTTCAATTAAAACATGTGATGTCATTGCTCCACAAAGTAAATACACGATTAAACCAACTATTATAATCATTTTCATTATACAATATAATCATGTCTTATCTTGAAGACTCTTTATTTGATAACATTTATTTGTCCCTATAGTTTCAAACCATAAATACTATTTGTTGACAATTTATCATCCTCTATTTCTTTTTAATACCAACTAAACGTTTCTTAAAAAAAATTTCTAAATAAAATTAAATTCATCGTCCTCAGTGATGGACCTAGAATTCTAAATATGGAGTTGCGACCTTAATAAAGACGTCTTAAAATAAAATTAAAGTTAACTAAATCATATACAAATACAAAACTAAATTATTATTAAATTATACTAAATTATACACAAATAAAATTGAAATTATACATCCCAAATCAAATTATAGTCAGATTCAGAATACAAAACTAGACTAAATTCTGAATTCTAATTCAATTTCTATAGTTTACCTAATTATGAGAGGATTGTAATGTGTAGAAGAGGCAAAATGAAAATGGACAAATAGCAGCAATAAAATTTAGAATCCGACAGCTGGCGTCAATGGTGTAAATATGACGCAACTAGTCTGCAACACCGATTTAGGAAACACAGATATAGAGTCAATGGTCTAAGAGGAAGGAACTGACAGTTGCCTGAGAATTTCCTTCTTATAATAGTTATTAATTGCAATTGCTATCTTAAAGTATTAATAATAATAAAGTTACAAATTATCAAAAAGTGAATGTTATAGCTTAGGGGTATTAAATTGGGATTTATTATTTACATGCAGTAGCAGGTTTCAAGTTTGAGCCCTAATTATAAATTTTTTTAAATTTTTTAATAGGATTGTATATACAATCCCTGGTGCTTAACTAGGTCGGTCACTAATTGTGGTTATGATAAATTTTTTTGTTGCCCAAAATATAAAAGCTCATTGTCCAAAAGACATTTTTTCTCATAGTGTTTGTGAAAATAAGATCATTATTACCTTTGTGGGATCAAATTTCATTAGAAACACTCTTAAAAGTAAGGAAGTAAACAAATTCTAAAGCCACCCCATATCTTAATGTTCTAGATTTAAAGAGGATTGGAGGATTCTATACAAAAGTGTTTAGGTCCATATATGTTACATCATCCTTAGAAAAATAATAAATTTTAAAAAGTAAAAATAAAGTGGGTTTTTTGTCGGTGACAATTTTACATCCTATAATGAACTCAAATTCTTTTTTTAATTAATAATGTAGTTTTATTTTTAATGGATAAAAGGTTTTATCATCCCAATAGTCATAAAAACAACTTAAAAAGTTGTTGTTAAAAAAAAAATTCTATTTCAGTAAGTATTACTTTTAACAGACAATGTACTAAAATCAAATCTCATTTAATGATACCATTTAGTCTATCTTATAATCCGAAAAAAAATTACTCTGTAAAACAACAACTCATATTTTGTTTATTTATTGACATGGCAAGCATATGTATATGTTGGGCGGGCCGGAGTTGGATCAATTGCACATATAGTCTTTTAAATTAAGTGATTTAAATATTAGTTTATATAATTTTTACTTGGATATAATTCTCTTATTTTGTTTATCTATTGACAAGGGAAACAAATGTTGGGTGGGATGGAGTTGAATCAATAACACATGCAGTCTCTTAATAAATGAATTTAAATATTTGTTTTATAACTTTTGATGCTTGATATACTATTTAATATATTTATTAAGTTTTCAAACAATATAACTAAAATGCCTAAACAATTAGTATTATTTATGCTACGCCTTATATTGAGTAGTGAATCACGGTATCGTAGAAGAGTGATAAACAATATATCACGTATATTTTCCCTCTAATATTTTAATTCACGTGTAGGTTAGAGTATTAGCGAAAATACAAATGCTTTGATGGATGACTAGAAAAACCTTGATAAATAGAATTCATCATCATCATCATAACCAGTGTATTCCACTCATAGAAAAACTATGATTAGGGTCTAGGGAGGGAAGGACAACGACAATTCATACCCATAAAGAAGAGTGCAGTCAAAGAGTCCCTCGGTGATGTTGAACATTTAGAGTATATAGACCTAGATTTGTATATACTACATACTTAGTATAGTAGTGGGACTAAATAAATACATTATAAGTCCAAATTAAATGCCTCAAAGAATTTGATGAATCATTACTTTGATTCATAAGTTTTGTTTGGTGAAACATTACTTTGTTTCATAAGTTTTTCTTGGTGAAACATTACTTTGTTTCATAAGCTTTGCTTGGTGAAAAAGCTTTGTTTGGTAAAACACTTGTTTCAAAATGAGGTATTGTTTGATGCATAGCTCTATAAATAGAGGTTGCATGCCAAGGGACATTCCATCCCAATTTCATATAATTTATGATTTCTCTCTTAAGAATACTCTTATTCTTGTTCTTCCTTTCATGAGATAATATTGAGAGAGTAATTAACTCTTAATATCATCAAATTTCATAATTCACTACAACACTTGTATTTACTATTGCAATTTCCTTGTGCTAGGATTTTGTTGTGTAGATTGTATCTCATCGTGGATTTCATTTATCATCCCAAGCACCTTTGTGGGAGAAATATCACAATAGGAAAGTGCATGAACGCCTTCTACTCATATCAAGTTTCCGAGCAACTTCTCTGATTGTCGCAACCTTATCTTCATGGTGTCCATTTGGTGATTTACAAAGCAAGGAGTTCCATTGCCATCCACACAAGGGAAATACAAATCGGTTTGTTTTATTTGTATTTGCATTATATTTTCAATAGGTGATAGTTGCACATGTTGAGGAAAAGATGAAAGGTGATCGTTTAAGATGGTTTGCTACCATGCATACTTGTTGAGGAAAAGATAATCGGTTAATGATCGATGAGTTATACGCTTTTTTACCTCTCCATCAAACTTCTTATTACGATAAAGGTGATTAGGTAAGAGGAACTTATGATGGCGCATGAATACTTGTTGCACTTAGGAATTCATGTGGCTTATCATGTTATCGATACAAATCGAACATGCGTTCTTCTCTTTGTTCTTATACCCTGGTAAATTATTACATGTAGAGAAATCATTAATAGCGTAGAAAAGCATTGCACGCAATGTGAACACCTTATTAGTACGTGCATCAAGCATAAAACCCTTTCATCCAACGCCTTCCTTAAATCCTCAATAAGGGGTGAAATATTAAATTAATGTTATTTTCATGCTATAACACCCCTGAATTTCCACCCCCTTAAACGAAACCAGAATCGTGAAGGAAGGGAGGAAATTCGGGTGTTACATAAAAAGAAAAGAGGAAAATATTAAAATAACGCTAAAGATTAATTAAAAAGGCGAGTAAGTGGAAATTTCGACAGCATCTTTGTTGAAAACTGAGGATGTAACAAGGATATATAAATGGATAACATAACTAAAATAATCTAAGGCCTTTAATGCCTTCAAGAATACGTTACGACGAAAAGAATCATCGTCGGCTTCTCAAATCATCAACTCTAACGAGGATTGTGGTTCCAGTGTTAACGCATCGATCTGACGGATACTAAAGGAGTATTCTCACTACTGTACATCCAAAACTACGCAGCGGAACTATGGATCATACAAGGAGTCACATGGCTCCATAGAAAAGAAATTATACAATCCCAAAAGAAAACTTTGCAAGTAATATAGAAGCTACAAGCATTAGACAATTTGTACACAATTGTTACGACCGTACTCCGCTCTTTCCCCCAATGCAAAGCAAAAGAAGCTCCTATACCTGTCATGTCAAGCTATGATTCTCCTGCTGCTCAACATAATGACCATAGTCAGATGTGTCATAGCAGGAACATCATAGAGAGTCATGAGCAAACAACAACAAACACATACACGTCAGTAATTAATGAATTTATAACAATTGAAGTCATTGAACAAAACTATAGACAATGATATAGTATGGAAATAACGAGTCAACTCATCTGTTTAAGCACCTCTATTTACTCATAATTTCTCTTTCAAACTACTAATCTCTCTAGTATATTCAAAGGTAGTGGATCCTTTCTATATTCATGGCATAGTGACACGGCCAAGGGCATTATCGGCCATTCGGTGCCCATGGCAAAGTATGAGCTCATGCCCTTTCAGCTGACCCTCTCGGGTCCTACCTTCGGGAAAAAGTAACACACTGGGGTACTAAACCAGTGAAGAGGCCACCATATTGGGGTTTGCAAGGCCCGCATGGTAACAGCTTGGTCAAGGGGCGGTATCGGTCATCCGGCGCCCAGTGACCCAAGCATGCTCATACCCCCTTACGGTGGTCCCGTCGAACCTCATCTAGGGGACTACTAAATCAAGCGGACATAATCCCGTTGAGTCATGCCAACAAATCATAAATCAAGGCTCAGTAAGTAGGAAATCACTTCGATACCACGCACAACCATGGTGCGTTCTCTACTATTTAGAAATCTGTTCTCATAGTCTCCTAAGGCTTTTATTCTACTTGCCTATATCACTATTATGACTATTCACTAGCATGGTTTACTTTCTGGCGTTCTATAATTCTAATGCCAAGCGTATAATCATGTATTATTGATGATAGTTTGAAACGATGAATATAATAATTAATTACTGCGTGTACGTACCTGCAAGCGTTACTGCGCGACTACAAGTTACAAAAATCACCCGACTAAGGTTTTACTTTCCTCTTATGAAGTGGGCACCTATATAAGTTATGAATAGAACTAATAAGTTCCCTGAACTACTTTGTCATACCAGTTAAAAGCCAAAGTAACGACAATCATCCATTCACGACAAGTTTTCAATTACTTCTAGCACGTACGCATCTCATTCAACACCAAGCATAATCGTCAATTCAACAATAACACAAGTTTTTCCATCAGCAAAGAATAAAAGGATTATGTCAACTGTTTCATTACACCAACTAACTTTGAGTTATAACGGTTCATATCATCTTAATATAAAGCGACGATTCACACTTAATGTTGATGTAGTGCTAATATGATGACAAGGACGAATCTAAAGGTTATCACATCGCAATATCATTTATTATATTCTCCAAGGTTAGAAAGAACTAAAATTAAGACATCATAACAATTAACTTTAATAATTCTCAACAAGTTGACACTATGTTCATAGCCTTACTAATATCATTTAATTATACTTCGATAATCTAACGAGAGCACTTGTAATCAACATTAATAATTTCTTTTACTTCAACAAGTTGACACTAGGAGGGAGAAACGGTTGCTGTTGGTTGGTTGCAAGGTGGCTGCTGCTGGTTGGTTGCGAGGTGGCTACTGCTGTCGACCGTTTGCTGGTGGGGAGAGGAGGAGCTGCTGCTGCTGGTTGTTCGTGGCTGACCCGTGAGTGAGAGGGAAAGGAATTGAGAGAGGGAAGAGAGGGAGTGACGGCTAAGCTTGAGTATTTAGGGTTTCTTTTTTTTTTTTTTATTTTTTTTATTTTAATCCTTGTTATTATTATTATTATTATTATTATTATTATTATTATTATTATTTATTATTATTATTAGGTTTATTTATTTTTTTATTTTTATCTCGATTCATTTTCTTGCGAGACCCAACTAAGAGACTTATCTTCGTGGGCTCATACATTTTAATAAAATAATCATTTTAATTCGAACTTCTTTATTTATGTATATATATATATATATATATATATATATATATATATATATATATATGTATACATACATATATATATATATATATATATATATATATATATATATATATATATATATATATATATATATATATATATATATATATATATATATATATGTATACATATATATATATATTCCTTGTTGAGATTTGTCCATTCTACATATACAATATATTTACCCCAAAAAAAAGGCCATTTTCTACAAAGCACACATAAATCAAAGTCAAACCATTAACAAACTCATAATATAAGCTTCAAAATATATAAAACACAAAAATCACATTCAATTGAAATAAAAAATAATCATTTAACCAAAAAAAAAAACTAAATAAAATAGATTACTTACAACACCCATATATACCAAATAGCATACTATAATCAATTATGATTATATTAGGTCAAATTAGATGACAATGGTGGTACTCAAAGTGAAGAATAGTCGCAAATGCAGCTTGCTATAGAGTAAGAAGAATAGTTCAAAATAAACCCTATTTTCACAAAAAAAAAAAGCATTATAAATAGTTAAACACACCTTAAATAAGCCCAAAAAAAAATATTTAGTACTAATTTGAAATTGAAGTAATTTATATATTTTTTTTTTTGAAAAATTTCTTCCAAAATGTAAAGAAATTGAATTTCTACATTGTATCAAAATATGAATTTTTTCTAACAACTTTCTAACTAACCTAATAAAGAAAAAAAAAATTATTTATATTTTCTATTTTGAAATCAAATTGCAATAATGTTACATATATTGGTGATCAAATTGGCTTTTTACGGAACTTGAATATAAAAATGTACATTCCACATTTCCACATGTTGAGCAGTATATATTAGTCAATATTACTTGTTTAATCAACATGATTTTATTTTATATTATCACACTTGCACATAAATAAATAGTAAATATAATATTCAGTACTTAAAAAACTTGGGACATTTGTGAGGCAATCATTATTTAGATAAAATGATAAATCATTTAAAAATAATGAAAATTTTAATTGTAAAATTTGTAATTAGGCCATGCTTGGGAAGTTGGGATAGGTCCTTCCACTGGGAGGAAGAAGGGCATATGAAAAAGACAAGCATGCCAAACACAACCCACATTTGTGCACTGCATGCTAGACAACGTATGGACCCCATTTCTTCAACTTCACCCCACACTTTTTTTTTTTTTTTTTTTTAATAAAAAAAATAATAGTATTATTTCTTTCTAAATTCATATTATAAGCTAAATTCATTTTCCACCTCCTCACCAATCAAATTGCATCAAAATTGACATTTAATTTTATTTTGTCATTTCTTTGGATGAAGAGACCCACCAAACACTTTTATCTTTTGACATTAATTGCATTGGATTAATAATAATAATAATAATAATAATAATAATAATAATAATAATAATAATAATAATAATAATAATAATAATAATGCTACAAAAGAATATATAGGTCGAAAAATATGGAGTATATTAAAATAAAAAAGAAAAATAGTTGAAAATTAATCTAGGGGTTTGTCTAAATTAATTAGGAAATTATTTTAATATTTCTTGAATTGAAATAATATTTATTGAACATAATAAATTGTGTAACACAGAAAAAATGACAACTAAGTTGATATTTTACACAATTATTGACCAGTACTCAACTTTCCCTGCCGCATAGGAAATAATTCTTGTAACTTGAAATAAAATTTTATCTAACTATATTTTTCCTTATAATGAGTTTTAAAAAAACTTAAAATAGATGGATGTATAACATGGTAAAGGTCATTAGCCAATGTCCTGCATAAAGTCAAGATTCGAAAGAGGAGAAGTCGTAGACATATTATACCCGTACCCCCTCGAAGAAAAGAGCTGGAGAAATGCAGGAATAACAATATTGTAAATTGTGTAGCAAATGTAAATGTTATCACATAATAGGGAAGTATACAATAGAGAGACATATCTTCATTCCATCACAAAATATATATTCTAGTAAATTTTACAATAAGCATAACAATATCTATATATTTCATGCACATGCATGTTTTCATATGAAAAAATATCACAAAATAAGAACCCTCATTATTTATCAAAAATACATATGCCAATATTATCACAATTAGGTGAGCTAGAATTTAAAAATGTACTTACTAACTTGGTTCCATCAATTATCTCATGATCATCCATTTCATTGGTTCCATGCAAGAGCAACAATGCTTCAATATCATTTGGTGCATCACCCTCTTCATAATTATTAAAGCTTGAAGCAATCCCTTGACAATATTGTACATCATTGTTATTCTCAATTGATTTTGGATCATGACTTAATTGTGATGCTACAAACTTGTCCAATGATCTCCAATCTTGCACCTTATTCTTCATCCTCATAATATAATCACTTGTATTATTTTGATTTAGGTCATTATTCATGTTGTAATTCTCAATATTGTTGTTGTTGTTGCTGTTATTATTGTTGATGTAGGACACTAGAGAGTTGGAACTCGAGGGGACTCGTTTTAGTAAGGGTAATTGAGAAGGGCTCTCAAGTTGAGGGAGTTGTAGGTAACTATCAATTGAGGGTGAATGCATGAAATTAGCTAAGGATTCGGGTTCTAATTCTTGTTTGCATAACAAGTTCTTAGGAAAGAAATTATTGTTTGAATTGGATTGCCTTGAGATGTAGTCATGTATTGGATCTATCAATGAGCTTACACCACTTGCTTCATCATACATAAAGCTTGAGTCCCATCCCTCTCTATTCTTTGATTGTGTGCTTGTTTTCTTCTTAAATGCTCGGCAAACTACCCATCCTTCTTCCTAAATTAAACCAAAAACAAAAGATATTGGCCAATTTTCTTAGAGCAAGAAAGTTTTCATGGTTTCCTAATCATATGATCATTCACTTAACTTATACATTAACAACTAACAATTGAACACTTTTTTTCCATACAATCAATTCTAATAGTTGATTATCATAGCATTAGATAGTCAAACAAGTCAACAAGATGAGTCAACCACTGATAGCCAACAATAATTATGCCCAACTTTCAAACCATACTATTAGAGTATGTAATATATTTTGGTGTTTCAACCACAAGTTTAACCTTTTCTTTGAGTTAGTTCCTTGACATAGTATCAGAAATCAGGGTGATAAGTGGTTATATGTTTAAATCTCAACCACCTTTTAAATTCAAGTGGAATATTTTGCACCAAGTATAAGGAGGTCTTTGCTGCGTCCACACTTCTAATCCATAGAGCTCTTGTATGAAGAGGCGTGTAAGAGTAAATAACATATTCTAGAGCCTTAACCATCAGCTTAAGCGTTTGGTTGAATTGGTTTCTTGAGTGAAATGCTTGAATGTTACACAATACCATCTAATCAAACAAGCTAGAAAATCAATTGATAAATATGTTATGTGGCTCTTATGTGTTGTTTTAGTATCTAAGAGTAAAAAAAGAGAGAATTAAGTAATACTTTGTTTGTCTTTTTGAAAAAGTACCATTTAATTCAAAAAACTCTCACATATTCAATTTATATAGCTAGTTATTTTCTAGAGGGATAGAGGAAGTATTATATGAATCAATAAGAATAAGGGGACCAATAAAGGAATGATGATGATGAGATAAACAAGAAAGGAAGTAGTAGCAAAATTTGTTTGCAAGTCTATAGTGTTTGTTGTGTAAAATAAAGCATGCAATAGTAAAGGAATTTCAGGAGTCCCCATCACCCATTCAGGGTTATTCTAAGTGGCATAACTTGAGACTATGTCTTTTCTTACTTTACAAATCTCTTCATTTGTCCTCCTACCTTTTCCCATCATCTGATTTCACAAGTAATAAACTAAAGTAGTCAAAACGCGGTCAAGACTAGTTAATCTTATAAGGATTGAGTTTTGTCTTTACATGATTGAGGTGTTCATTTGGGTGATTGAGTCAGTTTCAGATGGATGTCATTTGGTTCTGTTGTATTTCGGATCAGTTATTTTTTGGATGCGTGTTACGGCGGGTCACACTCGAGTCAGGTTGGTAAGTCACGGTTCAATTGAAGATCAATCATTTGAGCTATCGGGTTAGAATCGGTTCGGTGTCGATTGAAGTTCGTGTCGAGTAGTCAATCGGTCTCGGACTGTCATCGGTTAATAATTGGTTAGGTTTTACCGGTACAGATCCAGTTCAGTATTATTTTCAGTAGAATTCAGCTACGAATTACTTATTACTATAGATTGAGTCAATATTTGATTAAGTTGTTAGATATTTTTTAATTGATGATAAGATTCCTTTTAATTAAAGCAAAATAGTTAAAATGCAAATCAGTTAGTGATTATTACTTTGTTATTTTTATTTGTTTGACTGTAAATTAAAATTTAAGTTTTATCATTTTTCATCTAATTTGATTAAAAATAGTTAAATAAACATTGACCATTGATTATTAACTCTAAATGTATGAAACCATGTATGTATAAAATTTAATTTATTAAAATTTCTATTACTTTATTAGATTAACTAATAAAGTGATTGAATATGAGTCGATCATACCTCTATGTTAAAAATTTGTTTAGGTTTACAGCATTTGAATTAAAAATTCATTCGGGTTAAGTTGGTTTTAGCCGGATCGAGTTCGACTTTGAGCATGATTTGGGTTGGGTATGACTCGGTTCGGTCACTATTACGTTTGAGTAATCTCGGTTAACAGTTATATGTCAGTTATAAAAATTGGTCGCAGTTCGGGTTCAATTTTAAGATTTTCGGTCGTAAATCGGTTCGGGCGCAACTTCGGTTCGGATACTATCGGTTCGATAAACCTAAAAAAGAAACATATTTTCAAGTCGGTTAACTTCGATTTCGGTTCGGATTTTCGGGTCTGGTCACATTTGAACAACTATAGGTAGGTTGAAGAAAGACAAATACTAAAAGAAAGTGTCAACGAAAATGGAAACTAAACTAGGAGAAGATGTTATATTATTTAACTAAGACAAAATATGATTTTATAGGTATAATTATGTAGTACGAAAAAAGGAATGACTTAGTATTTCATAATATATAATACATGAAATAACAGATGAGGTGGTTCAATTTGTAGCAAAAATAGTATTTGGCACATTCTTTATTAATATTTTAGATTGGACCGTATTTATCACTTAATAAGACCTATTATTCTCATTCCTCCTCCTTTTTGACTTATGTTGTGAATACTATCTAATCTAACTACAACCAATGTGCTTAGAAGGGAGACTAGAAAGTTTGCACCTTTAGAATTAACTATAACGTTAAAATTCCTTTTGATTATGGTCATGAAGTTGACAATAATTCTAACCATTTTTCTAAAATTTACAATTAAAGTATTAATAATATAATTGTTGTGAAATTACTTCAAGCAAATACTCACTTATTCTAATTAAATATCATATTTTATGTGTTTACTTTATTTTTTATACAATTTACAAATCAAATTGAGAATCTCAATATCACTGAATACGTCTCATAAAAAATTATAAAAAAAGTATAATTATAAAGTTCTTAAAAATTCTAAAATAGACAAATATAGAAAACAAAGGATTACATAAAGCAATCATCACACTTGGATCTTACGGTAGGACGAGATTTTAGCTCAATTATATATACTAGATATTATTTTCTTCCAATTAATTGATTTGGCACAAAAATTAAGAGCGATCAAGTAAAAGTTGAACAAGATACATATATTTGATGAAATAATATGGTTGGATATCAATTATCATTTAAACTTTTAATTATGAGGATCATATTTTGACCAAAAAAAAAACCATAAAAGTGAAAACAAAAAAACTATTATGATAAATGAAAGAAATAATTAAAATACGTTTTATATTTAGTCCATTAATATTAAAGGAAAAGGAGTGGTAAAAATAATAGAGAGTATGTACATATATCGATTAGTTATGTATTAGAGTAAACTCAAAAAGATCGAAAAGTAAAATATGATTGGAGAAGAGGCAACTCATTTATAAGCCTAAAAAAGATTCACTCTTAAAATTAGATGGTAGCAGTAGAAGTTACTATTTAAAATTTTTTCTTTCTTTATATGAGATAACTCACATGTAATTAACAACGGATAGTTCAATAGAAGTGCATGGAAATTAAGGGATGAAGAGATAAATAATAATTAATGTAAATAAAATAAAAGAAAACAAAAATCATGTTTTTCGTATGCATATAAAGAGTGGGGTATGAAACCCTTCCTTAAAAGTGGACCGTTCTTCCATACTGATGCACACAAGTTAGGCCGAGGTCCAATCGTTTTGGTTGTATATTGATTTTTATGGTTTTATTTGCCAAAAAAAATTGTAAATTAGAGAATTAGACAAACCTGAGGAGGTCCATTTTCATCAGATTCAAGTCGATATTCATGCATAATCCAATCACTTTTTTGGCCATTAGGAGCTCTACCTTTGTAAAAAACTAGGGTTTTTCTCATACCAATCAGCTTATTCTTATCAAACACAGCTTTGTCTCTTCCAGTTGCCTTCCAAAACCCTGCCATTGTGGCCCTATTTGTCCTGGTTCCTGTCGGGTACTTTTTATCCTTGTGACTGAAGAAATACCATTCATTCTGTTCCTCATATCCGATCCGACATCTATCTGCATCACTCACATATCATAAATTTATTATTAGGCTTGTATACAATAAAATCCGTATAAAAGGAGAGTTGACTGCATACAAATCTCATGAGATTTCATCTTTAAACGATTTGATATTAGGAGAAATAGCCCATCAATTATATTAAATTCCTCGACGTAGGATTAATTAAATACATATTTTTTTTATTTACAAAAATTTTAAGAATTGCACCAACTTGGTATATGAATCTCAAGATCATTGCATTGTTAGAACACCTTAATTCTCAAGATATATTACAAATGCCTCAAATTAACGATTCAGCTTAAGTTTTTTGTTGAGCCTTAAAAAATGCTATATACTCTACTGGTAGATCATCGATTATCATTTTAGTTTTTAACCAAGTACTATACAAGAATGAATAAATCTATTATCTATTTAATTAGGAACAATAATCTAAGATAGGTTAATCTTTGGAGGCTCGATCAAAAACTTAAGAAAATGATCAACTAAAGCCATCTCAAAATATATATATTAACTTAAACTTTTAGTTGAGTTATTTCTTGATATAACATCAGAAATTGAACATTGAGCATTAGATATTAGGATGCTATGCATTGCATCCAGACATTTAGCTTGCCCAAAAGGATTTCGTGTAAAGGCATTTAGAGAGCATTTAACATATCTTGAGATGACCTCAACTATCAGTTAAAACTTTTGATTAAGTGTAATATATGATGAAAAATAGAAAAAATAATGATGGATATGTGAATTACCTTGAAGATCCCAAGGCTCAATCCTATACAAATCAATGTCACGAATGACATCAAGATCGATCTTTTGAGATGCAATTTTTTTCTTGAGATAATAGCCCACAAGTTCTTCATCAGTTGGATGGAAGCGAAATCCAGGTGGTACACATGATTCCATGGACTCCACTATATTTGGCTACAAAAAGAGTTGTAGAAAAGTTTTGCTTAATGATTTTTCTGCATAAAATTTCACAAAACCTAATCACAATTATATATTGGAATACATAATCATTTTTAAAGGGTAATGAGAGAAATAAAAAAGGAGTGATTGCAAAGAAGAAATTGACAAAAATGAAGTCTAGAAGAAGGAATGATGAACCCTACTCATAGAAAGGGTGACAAGTGTTTTCAGGGATTAATCATAATCTCATTTGGTGGTAAGCATGTATCCTACACTGTCTTCACCTCTTCTTATATCAAAAGTTTCCTCCTATTATTATATACGTATTTATTATTTTATGTTACTCCACATATAATATACGTATATAAGTGTCTGATTTGACCTCTGAAAGTTAAAAATCTGGCACGGTATTTTGAAATAAACAAATTGTAAGATTATATAATATATTACGGTGCCTTAATCATCATATTAGAACCCGTAATTTCTTATCATGCTGGCTTTGAAACAAAAGTTTAAACTGATGATTAAAACTTCAAAATATATTATATATACTCTAACACAAAGATTAAGAACAACAAAGCTATTTATAATTATTATACATATAATAAAGTAATATATAAAATTAAAATAAAAAGCGTGTTATTAGCATCAAGTTAGACAAAAAACAAAAGAAAAGGTAATAAAATAATAATAATAATAATGTTTTAATAGCTCCCTAGCTAGCTACTAGAAGGCTAGAATGTAAACTAATTTCATGGATTAATTTGATTGAAGATATGTTAAAAAAAAGGAAAAAGGGAATGATGAAGTATGAAGGAGGGAAGATAATGAGAAAGAGGTAATAAATAAACGGGAAATGGAGAAGGAGCAAGAAAACGGGACAGCCAAAGAGTATGTGCTAATCATATTGTCTTGTGTTGGGACAATGGTTGAAATGATGTTACAAACAAACGGCGTTCTCATTACAATTCACCACACTTAATTCATAGGATGACTAAATGCTAACTTATTAATTAATAATAATCAATTATAAATACAAAACTATTTGTTTTATTTTAGATAAAACTAATCACTTATATTTATATTATAATATTAAATCGCAAAACTAGTTAGCTTGTTAAAAGTGCCGAGCATTCGGGGTAGTCCACCCCTTAGGGCTCCCAAAAATAAGGCGCCTAAATATTAAATAGTCTTATTCAGCCCGGTTTTGAGTAACATTTTTTAATTGATTTATTTGTGAACCATTTTTGTGTTTAAAGTAATACTCCATAATGTTACAATACATTTTATCATGATTATTTTTATTGAAATATAATGAATGGTCTCATTTTGAAATAGGTCTCCTAAAATCTTTGCTCCGTCCCTACTTGTTAGATGAAAAATGTAACTGTTTTGATTAACATAGAGTAAGACATATCAACCTAATCTCCCACACAAGTTAGATCCGGGAGAGAAGGATAGCAGACAGATCATACTTGTGCCTAGGAGTGTTCAAAAAACCTGACCCACTTGACCCGACACGTCAACCCTCATTCTAAATGGCGGGTCAATTTATGAAAAACTTAATATAACACGGGTCGGGTTATGAGGCACAAAATATATTAAGTTGGGTACCCGCCGACCGTTATATTAGAAAAAAATTTATTAAGAGCAGTTACTGTTGAAGTTTTTCACAAGACCATTATAGAGATTTAACCTGTCTCTACATATGTAGCCTAAATTTGTACCTAAACTGCCGTAGGACATGATATAATTTTAAATTTTGTTGATGTATCAGTGTGATGAATTGCTTAATTAACAAATAATCACCAATAAATTTCGACCAAAATTACCACAAATAAAATTGGGTACCCGGATCTCGGTGTCCCGATCCGATTTATCCGGGTACCCGGATAAATTGGGCCGGGACACAAGCCGTTAAAATAGGAACCCGACTGACCGAGTACTCGGCTTTCAGGGTATCCGAAATGCCGGATACCTGCTAATGAAGGACAAGGAGAAATACGCGCACTGAATTTATTCCCAAAAAGATAAATTTCTGTAAAGATAAGAGTGAGTGACACACAACGCGTCTGAGAAGATACCGGTGATCTTAAAAAGTTTAAGGGAAATGAAAAGGATTTCCAACAATTAGAGCAATAATAGCTTTATGGTGAAATGCGTTATATTTGGAGGGAAAAAAGTTTTGATTACATTTTTACATTTTCTAAAAGAAAGCGTATGTATTTTTTATGGAATTATTTTAGAGCATACTTAGTTTTCCATATGGAAGGGCAAATTTATTTGATCTATCAAGTCTCTGGAATTTCTATTGATTCAGATAATTAAAAAAGAAGTATTTATACATAAAGGAGACTTGTTAGTAGTATTATGGGGTATCCCACTCCATAATCTCGTAATGTGTAAAGTGTTTGACCGTAAATAAAACCTTAAATATATTTAACTTATAATTTTAATTTATTTTAGATTATAATTTATTTAGCCACTATTAGACCTAAAAATTAAAATAAAAAATTATAGGTTGAGCATACTAAGAGTTAGCCGAGTGGGTGCAAGCATACCGTTTCAATATAATGTCAGGATTTAACTTTCACCAACTATAAAAATAATTAATTTTCAAAGCAGTATACTCAGAATAAAAAAAATCTTTTGCTTTAATTTCTCGCTTCGAAAATCCTTAAAAAGCACTTCTCGTAGTCTGGGATTGATCTGATTATTCTCGGACTGTCGAGAACATCCCGACAAAAACTGAAAAATACACAACTATCCTCCTACGACCGACCACCACTCTAACCCTACTCTTTAACATATTACCGTCTCTTTTGATTAGTGGTACTAAATGGCGGTGATGAAAATAATTTATAGTGTAAAATCTCATTAAAAGTTTCATATCATTCTTGTTGTGATGAAATTTTAGTCACAAGATGATTAAAGTTTGACAAGCATGACCCTCAAAATAGCTAAGAGATTTTGATTCCTATTATCACTGTTTATTAACCGCCTACCAAACAGGCCGTTAAAATCAAAAATTCTTTAATGAAACGGTCTTGTGGTAAAATCATTTCTATTGGATTGATCGATGTATTAAAGTGATCAATTACAACTTATGAATAATCGAATAGAAGAATGTAACTATATATAAACAGTGATGAGACGATCTCGTACAAGACGAACTGTATCATTGTAGAGTTAGTTTTATGGAAGGAATACCTGGTGTAATTCGCTACTGATCGATCTGCTGGTGTACGTTACTGTTAGTAAAACACACACACGAAGAAGAAATGGGAAGGAGATTGGAGGAAGAAAGAAATTAAAGGGGAGACAAACGGGAGAGAGAGGAGAGTGTGAGCTTAAAAAGGAAGAGAATTAAGGAATGAGGACCATCTTGTTATGCGCATGGCTTGTTTGTAGTTGCTTGTCCCCATTTTTTGACGTCACCTTTTTCCTTCTCAACTTCTTCAATACTACTCCCCACTCTTACTTTCTATGCTTTTTATTTACTATTTTTGGTATTATGCTTGTTGACTCAAAAACTCTTTTTATTTCTTTCTTTTTTATCTGTCAAAGTCAATGTGGTCTTAACTTAAATATCACTAATCTAATTTCATCAAAATATATATTTTCCCTATGTTATTCACAACTAATGAGAATATAAACCTAGCTTTATCTTATATATTGTTGTTATTTGGCCTTTGAGTAAACATATACACAATAACTATTAGGTTAGCTAGGTAGGTTAATAGTAATACTCGTTAAGTTGATTGTTGAAGTAAGTGCCAATTCTCCTACTGTTGGAGATGGTTTTAATTACCATTTTGCTTATTTCATGGCTTGCACACTAGAGACTAATGTTGGGTGTACTGTATGGTGTAATAAGGCATGTGTTGAGATTTGGATCACTCCATGAAATCCTCGGATAAGGCAAGGGATGCCTTAAACTAGGTAAAAATGTGCTCAAGGAAGATTTTGATACATGCCTTGAGTGAGGCAAAGTAAGTGAAGAAAGATGCATTGAACGAGGCAGAACGCACGAAGGGAGAGAGTAAAAGGCTGGAACAGGCGCTTGTTCACCTTTTGTTATATTAAGTATGTTTTATGCTAATAATATTAAGAGTATGTTACTTATTAATCTTTAAACATGTTTATGAAGTTATGTGAAATATTATTATCCAATACATTATGTGTATTATGCAAAGAATATTGTTAGGGTGTTGAATTATTTAGCGTTGAATAAGTTTATGAAGTTGTGTGTTAAAATATAAGTATGATTATATTTAAAGTGTGTTTTATTCTAGAAATATTGTTAATATGTTATGTTAGTCTTTAAATTAGTTTGTGGAGTTCGATGTTAAATGAATAATGTTAATTAAACTATGATTTATGTTAAAAATATTGTTGCTATATTTTTTCTTCATATTAAAACTTATTCATAAAAGTTGCGTTAAAATTCTTATTACGTTTTTTAAATCATTATGTTAATTAGGTTAATTTAGTATTTACCAATATAAATTCAATTAAGTTGTTCTTTATAGTGAAAATGAGTTAAATATTACAAGTTATTAAATAATAATAATAATAATAATAATAATAATAATAATAATAATAATAATAATAATAATAATAATAATAATAATAACAACAATAGTTGGTTAAAAATATATTTTTTAGAATAGTTTTTATAAGTTATCAAATATTAAATTGTTGCTATGGAGTATTTGTTGCGGTCACTCTACTCTATAAAAACGCAACAATTAATTGTTTTTTTTTCCAATTCTTTTTCCTACTTATTGCTGCGTATATATAAAAACCGCAGCAAATGATTAGCAGCAAATACGTTTTTTTCCACTAGTGTATTGATTTTGTGAACATATATATATATAAAGTTTTACTTGTTTCTAACTAGAAATATTAATTTTTGTGAACTTATTTAATTTGTGAGTTTATTTAAAGAATATGGTTTTACTTGATTTATAACTAGAATATTAATTTTGTAAAAAGAATAAAGTTGTATTTGTTTTAAAGTTAGAAATGTTAATTTTGATAACTTATTTCAAGAAGAATGAATTTGGTAGCCACTTTTGAGAAATATTGATTTGGAGACTAAAAATAAAATATTAAGTTATGATTGTGATTTTATTTGTAGTCAACAAGTGAATTAATGAATATAAAGTTGTAAATAATGTTTAATGTGTAAAAGTTAAGCTATAAACATAAAAGGGCAAAAAGATAATTTAATGTCTATGATTAATAATCGTATTAAAATAAAAAAAAAAAAGTTATCATCTAAATTAATTAAAGTCAAAGTTAACTTGTAGTAATAAATTTTTATGATGTGATGTTCTTCTGTGAACTTGTATTGGTTGGATGACCCTGTTAGTAAGGTAATATCGAATCATAGACTGACAGGTAAATTCCCAGCGCCCGTGTTTGTCGATACGCAAAATATGATGTTATTATCGGGGTGTAACACCCGAATTTCCTCCCGTCCTTTACAGTATGAATTTCCAACCCCTTACACGAAACCATAAGTCGTGAAGGAAGGGAGGAAATTCGGGTATTACACGGGGTCTTTGAGCTATCTTGTAAAAGTTTGAGCATAGAAATACTGGAGGAGTGATGACTTCCACAACAATTAGATGTAAGGTTTCGCCCTAAATGTAGCCAGATCCGTACATATATCAGGTGTCATAAAATTGTGTTTGTTGTGAAATGAAACAATGATATATTTGTATGATATTGATGTTATAATATATGGTATAGTTATGTAAGTAGCAGTAAGGTACCTCTGCTAGTGTTGAGAATGATAACATAACAACTTAACGTATAGTGAATGCAGTGAAGGAAACAGTGAAAGAATGCAGTGGTATTAATTAATTAAATTATTAATACATAGCTCTATTATTATTTTGTAAATATACTATATAATTCCGTATTGTTGAGATGGTTAAGGAAGTATACTCAGCATTAGACGCTGATCCGATTCAACTGGATGTCATTTGTTATATAAGTGGCAGCATTTTGCAGGAATTAGTTTCAGATTTCGATCCAGCTCGCAGCTACAAATTAATTATGCTATGAGAACTTAGCTGGATTTTGTTTATTTACTTGACGTATTCGATGATCATAATATATTTTATTTTTATTTATTTTGGAAGAAACAATATTCATTTCACTTTTTATTACTCTAACGTATGATCTAATGATTCTAGCTACGATCCAAAAACAAAAGAGCAATCCAAATCGTAAGTATAATTTTACGTTTGCACTTTGAATTTTTTTTTTAGATGGATCACAACACGATTATATGATCCAAAAGCATATTGTATGCTATGCTCATCAAAGTATAACCAAAACAAATATACTATCTATTGAATCGGTTTTTCGTCAATTGGTAATTATAGAAACTCGCTAATAAGTACTAATGATGTTGATAATTATTATTTTGACACAAGCTTAATAACATTCCATTAAAAGATGAGAATGTTGGAGCACTCCTTAGGAAAATATTTGATCAAAGGGTGTAATAAGTCCTTTTAATAGAAGGTATAAGTGTTCCATAATGTATGACAATGGAAGGATCCATAATAGATTTAGATGGCATTCTTGTATAGACAATATGGATGCACCATTTTAACTATTTTAGTATTCACAGGTCATTGGATTGTTTGTATGCTATAAACATGCACATTGATAAGTTGAGTTGATTAATTAACAAACTAGGATCAACTGATTGGGTGGAAATTAAGAGGACAATGGAGTATGGTACAAGTTATGGTGCTACTTGGATTACCAATGAAATGAGTAATTCTTTTACAAGTGGTTAGGTGTTTATTTATGGAGAAGGTTTTATAACATGTCTTTCAAAAAACTAATTTGTATATCTGATTTCAACATCTGATGGATAATTTAGTTTAGAATATGAAGGTTGATAAGAGATTAAATACTCTCTAGAGAGCGGGTGAATAGAAAGTATGCTTGTTTCAAAACTTTTCCTTTAAAGGTTGGCTCAAGAACTTGGGAGACCTTTCAAACAGTTTTCTAGAACTGCTTTAGGTCGAATAACAATTTGTTAATGAACCCTAGATAACTAAGACGATCTCTCTATCTTCTCTCACCACGTTCTTCCCCTTGAAGAACGATCTACAAGTTCCCTTAACAAAAGATCTAAACACAATCTCACAAAAGAGAAAACAAAAGAATACTTTTAAAAGTATTCTAAGACATTAAGGCGTAAATGAATCTATAATTCTAACTCTCTTTAACTCTAAAACCTATTACAAATGTGAGAGTTAGATAAACTATAAAATATTAGATTTATAACTCCTTTTTATTTTAGACTCAAAGTAATTAGATAGCAATATGTAGGTTGTGTTGTTCGTTCTTCAATACTTGAATGAAGCTTTTATATATAAGGTACGCCTTTAAATAGCCGTTGAGAGTCATAAAGCTTCATCTCCTTATTTAAACAACTTAACCAATTTAGATAACCACATATTATTTCTAGATAATAGTCACATTTTGATCTAGTCTTTCCTATGTTTTAGGTACATCAAAAACGTTTCCACATACTTAGGAAAACACTCCTACTCGTTTACTACGTAAATTATTTATCTTAATTAAGCATTAAAACAGTGTGATATTGTTTGATCTAATTTGTTAATTTTTAGGACACATGACTTAAGTCAATGTTTAGAATAAACCTATTTTGACTTATATCTTTGACTTTAGACTTATGTTATTTATCATTTAATCATTTTATAGTTAATATGATTTGGACCTATTAAACAACTAAATGTAATTACTTAATTTATTAATTTAATTTAATATGCGTATTGAATATCATCACTTAAAGTAGTTGAGTCTTCAGAATATTTACCATAACTATTCGCTAATATGTATAAGGTTATAATTGTCTAATATATAGTTTACATTATTCTCATTCACTCAAACACACCGAGTTCGATCATTGAGCATCGAAGTATGATCGATTAAAAGATAGTCTGATACTTTAATTTATTTGTTTCAAGTTTTATTATAGGAACTTTAAAATTATATAATAATCTTGTACACCGTAAAATGATTGAAACCCAAACCTAAAATGCTTTTAAAATAATCGAAGATAAACAAACTTGAAAATTAGACATTATTGTAGTATTGATTTGAAAAGTATGTGTTAACGAAAATGTCTTCAGCTGAAACAATTAAAAGAAATTAAAATAATGTATCTGTTAAAATCACATATAATTAAGTTTCCTTTAGAAAAGAGAATCTACGATGATCAAAAACTGACTACAAACTTAATTTGATATTGATCTGATCGTTAGTTGATTGTAACCGACCCTTACTCTAAAGTAAGGTTCGAATCATAATTGTACCTTGGGTAACTGAACTAATTATTGGCCGATAAAAACCGAACCCAGTTAACTCTCGATTCAATCTACAACTGATATTGAATCCGTGCAAACTCAATAACTTGAATAACTCATCTTAAATTGACTCGTAACTAATTGATCGATCACGAATTTATACAGCTTCGCCACGTAACCGAAAAGAAATTGATTTAAAAACCAACAAAATCGAGGAGGCCCAACTGAAATCGATCTATTAACCCAAATGAATATGGCGGTAATATTGTTTACGGCGCAGGTAAGATTGATGACTTCAAGCCGACCACACCGTCCTACGTGGACAACTATTCCACCTCATTTAGAAATATACACCTACGTGGTATAAAAATATAAAAGAAAGTAATTTAACTATTGTTCGTTGCAAAGAAAGTAAAGATGTACTACTAATCACTTGTTTCATAAATTACAATTAGACTTGTCAAAACGATTACTGGAACAAGTTTTTAGTAATTAATGTCATTAATATGGTCGGTGAGGTGGACTTTTGTTTATGTTATTTGTTGTTAGGTCAATCTTACATCCACTTAATTATAGGCTGGATTATTTTTGAATCATATGGTATTATATTTAGATTGCGTTTGTATCAACTCTATGGACAAAGGAGACTTTTCCTTTACTATTAAAATTATTCCAAAAATATACTCCCTCCTGTTCACCTTTAAGACTTCCATTTGACTTTATGCGAATTTTAAGGAGAGTCAAAAGTGGGGCCCTAATGGTAGCAAAGAGAGTGGTATTATGAGTTTTTAATGTAAGGAAAGAAAATTAGTATGGGTGATGGAGGGTATAATTGAAAATATGATAAAGTTACTAAGGACATAAAAGTCAAAAACCCATGCCAAAAACAGAAATGGGACAATTAAGGTGACTTAACCATAAAAGGAAATGGGACACATAAGCTGAATAGGAGGGAGTATAATATTTTCGGATCCAGCCTGAGTTTCGGTCGGGGTTGACACAAATTTTTTCAGACATTATTGAGTCCGATTATTTTCAAATCGCGGGTCAAAACTTTCACAATTAGGATCCATTAATTTACATCATATTCCAAGTCAATTTTGGATAGGGTTAATTTTAAAAGTCGAATTACAATTTAGATTTAAAAAAAAAAGAATTAAAGATGTTTAAAAATGATAAATTGGTCATGAAGTTTTTAATTGAGAATATTGTAGTTCACTAGCTACGAAAACAAGGTATACTTTAGTTTTTTTATAGTTATGGACAACAGTCACACATAAAATAACAAAATATTCTTTTTAAAGCATTGCTTTTAAGCATTAAAAAAGAAGAAGAAATGATAATAAATATGAATCACATAAAAATTATAGGCACTTTAGTCCGTCTGTTGATGAGAATTTTTACCAAAATCAATGCACGTACAATTTATAAAAATACTCCATCCTTTCTTTTTTTATCTTTCACTCTGGGTTTTTCACACATATTAAGGAAGATAGAATCTTTGGGTTGTAGTTGGTATTATTTTAATTAAATAGTAGGATGAAGTAATGATTGTATTGAAAGTATGAGAGAGAAAATAATTATGAAGTAAATAAAAGAAAATGGGTAAATTAAAAGAAAAAGGAGGATTGTAAGGGGTAAAAATGGGATAAAAACTTTTTAAAAATAGAAAGTATTCTAAAGTGGAAGAACTTATGAAACTACCCGTTATAGTAAGGTGGAAGAACTTAAAAAAACGGAGGGAGTATTAGATTAGATGAGAAATTGCTTTACATTCTATATGGTTCATGATTTTTTTATTAACAACTAAAAATAATCATGTAGTATTTTTTGTCTATAAAAAATTTGCCAAAATTTAAAAAGGTTCAAATTAAAAAATATATTATGGATGGTATAAGTATTTATCGAGTATATATGTCTTTTATAATAGGTAAGATTACTGCGAGTAATATAATCTTTTGTTAATTTTCCTACAATAAATATTAATTTTGATTAACCATGTATATCACTAACTTATGGGGTTTTTTACCTGGAATAATACCAACTTTAGCTTATTAGCTAATTATTTACCGATTTTTTTGGTCATATAATTTTTTTATAGTTTGATTTTTAACACGTTAAGGATATTATACGGAAATACCCCCTCAGTTGGTATTATTCATGATTAATCATAATTCGGAATTATTATAGAAAATAAACAAAAATTGTATAATCCCTAGTAATTTTTCCATAAGGGTAAATAATTTATATGAATTAAGTTCCTAGTAGGATTGAAAAGTGACCAAGGTATATTTCAGGCTTTAATTGGTTTATGAACAATTTTAACAATTAAATCCCATTCTTAGAATATTAGTAGTATCGTGAGAGTTATCATTTAGTTTAGTAATATTAGTAACATGTTAAAGGATATTATTGGGAAACACCCATTTCATACTTGCTTGTTGAGAGTTTTTAGTCTTACTTTATGTTAAAGTATACCTCAAAGCTTCAATAATGGCGATCAAAGCTTAATGCAACAGAAAATGAAGAAGATGATTTGGGTAAAAACATAAAGAAAACAGAGAAAGGAAAAATTGCATGTTATTATTTCAATAATAGGGGTTTGTATAATACATTCCAAATTACATATATATGTATATGTCAGAATCTAAAAGAGAGCATCCATTTTGTAATAGAATATAGTTTGTTACAAAATAAGAGTAGCTGAGCTGGCGACTTGCTTATGTTGGACTAATATCCTCAACACCCCCCCTCAAACTAGGGTTGTGTAACATGCCTAGTTTGGATAGGAGAGTGTTATGCTGAGAAGATGGTAAGATTTTAGTCAACACGTCTGCCAATTGAGAGGAAGTAGGGAGATAGGTAAGCTGAATTAGTCCCTCGAGGACTTTATCTCTTGTGAAATGGCAGTCCACCTCTATATGTTTTTGTTCTCTCGTGAAATATAGGATTTTTAGCAATGTGTATAGCACTTTGATTGTCACAATGCAAGGTTACAGGCTGCAAATAATGTAACTATATCTCTGTGAGAAGTCTAACCACCCAAGCTACTTCACTTGCTGCAGAAGACATTGCACGATATTCAGCTTCACTAGATGATTTTGACACAGTGCTTTGTTTCTTTGACTTCCAGGCAATTGGTGATCCACCTAGAAGAACAACATAGCCTGTTATGGAACGTCTGGAATTAAGACATGAGGCCCAATCAGAATCGCTAAATGCTTGGAGAGACAGTTTGTCCGAGACTTTTATCAGTATACCTTGCCCTGAAGTGTTTGCCACATACCTCAAAGTGTGGTGCAAGGCAACAATGTGTGGTATTCTTGGTGTCTGCATAAATTGGCTAAGATGTTGCACAGTATAGGCTAGGTCAGGCCTTGTATGAGTTAAAAATTAAGCTTGCCAACCATTGTTCTGTAGTAACTGGGTTCAGAATAAAGTTCACCTTGATCTTGATATAGCTTGAGATTTTGAGGGAGAGGAGTTACAGCAGGTTTGGATACATCAACTTTAGAAGTTTGTAATAAATCCTTGGTGAACTTCCGTTGAGTAAGACCAATGCCATTTGGCAGGTATCCAACCTCAATGCCCAACAAATAGTGTAGTTTACCCAGATCTTTGATGCTGAACACCTTGTGTAGATGAGATTTGAGCTGTGAGATGACAATGTGATCATTACCTGTAACAATAATGTCATCTACATAAACTGCTACTGCTGTGAATGAGTTTTGTTGATCCCTTAGAAATAGACTGTAGTCATTTTTAGATTGATAAAAACCTTGAGAAAGAAGTTCAGAAACTAGTTTTGCAAACCACTGCCTTGAAGCTTGTTTAAGGCCATATAGAGATTTCTTTAGGAGGCAAACTTTCTTTGAATCATTATGTAAACCTTCAGGAGCTTTCATGTATACTTCCTCATTTAAATCCCCATGTAAAAAAGCGTTATTAACATCTAATTGAAAGATATCCCAATGCTTATAGACTGCCAAAGAAATAAGACATCTTACAGTTGTCATCTTTACTACGGGAGAAAATGTCTCTTCATAGTCTATTCCTTCCTTTTGTGTATATCCCTTTGCTACTAGTCTAGCTTTGTATCATTCAATCGAGCCATCTGCTTGTAGTTTGATCTTATATACCCATTTGCAACCAATTGCTTTCTTTCCTTTTGGCAAATCAACCATATGCCAAGTCTGATTGTTTTCCAAGGCCTGTAACTCCTGTTGCATGGCAGCTTTCCATTCCTTATATTGTTTAGCTTCATTATATGATTGTGGTTCAAATAGAGATGTCATAGAGGCTATCAAACACTTATGTGAATCTGGTAATGTAGAAAAACTGAGAATATTGCACCAATTTGGGGGATTAGAAGAAACAGCAGCATGAGAACAGACATAATCTGCTAAATACAGAGGTATTTGCTTAGTTCTTGTTGAGTGTCTGGTTTGTTGTAAGGAAGGTTGATTTGTGATTGTATTTTGATGGCTAACATGTTGTGAAAGATCTATTAATTGGCCAGAAGGGATAGGAGAAGAATTAGGGGCAGAATGAGATGTAGACTGTGATGTTGTTGAAGGAAGAATATCATCCTCAGTGTAAGCAGAGGGATTAGTTGTTATAGGTAAAAAGAATGGATAGAAAGGAGAATAATGAGGTGATGTTGTTGTTGGTAAATGAAAGGGAAAATGCTTCTCAAAGAAAACTACATCCCTGGAGATCAGAACCTTCTTTGTCACTAAATCATACACTTTATACGCTTTTTGCAAATTTGGATAACCAATGAAAACACAGGGATTGGCCCTAGCATCAAACTTGGTTCTATGAATTTTCTTAGTTGAAACAAAACACAGGCAGCCAAAGGATCTTAGATGAGATAGATTTGGTTTTGTTTGAAGTAGTTTCTCTTGAGGAGAAATTAGGCCCAAAGATTGTAGGGGCATTCTATTTATTAGATAGGCAGCTGTGAGGACACAATCACCCCAGAATTGTTTAGGCAAGTTTGATTAGAATGAGAGGGCTCTGGCAGTTTCAAGAAGATGTTTGTGTTTTCTTTCCACCACTCCATTTTATTGTGGAGTGTCAGAACAAGCTTTGTAATGTATGATTCCTTTAGTAAGCAAAAAATCTTTCATGGGTCCTTCACAAAGGTCTGGTGCATTAACAGATCTAATACTTTTGATAAGAGCATTAAATTGAGTTTTTACATAAAAATAGAAAGATTTGAATATAGACACAGCATCACTTTTATATTTCATGAGATAAATCCAAGTAGTTCTAGTGAAATCATCAACTATAGTGAGAAACATAGTACAACCATGATGAGTACAATGCTTATAAGGACCCCAGGTGTCTAAATGAAGAAGCTCAAAAGGAACTATAGTTTTGATATGACTATTGGTGAAAGATAGTCTACTTTGTCTAGCTGCAGGGAAAATTTTACAAAAGGAAGTGTGTTGGTAACTAGAAATTCTTAGAGTAGGCAAGACATGCTTTATTACATTGAAAGGAGGATGACCTAGTCTTAGGTGCCATAATTTGGCATTATTTGAATCTGATATAGCTGAATAGCAGGAACGTTGGGAAGGAGCTTGATCTTGAACAGTTGGCTTGGGAAAGACTGGTGTTGATTGACAGTAATATAATCCATGTTTGAGATTACCAAGCTGTATTGGATTTTTCAGAGAAGGGCCTTGTATAGAACATGTGTTATTTGAAAAAGAAACAGTGCATGATAGATCTCTACAAAGTTTAGTCACAAAGATAAGATTGAAGTGGAACTGAGGAACGTGCAACACATCTTGCAACATAATGTCAGAATTTAATGGAATATTGCCGTGGTGTTTTATCATAGCTTGAGAGCCATCAGGTAAAGTAATGCTATTTTTAAGATGTGAAGGAAAAGGTTGGTAAGAATCAAAAAGATCAAGGTTGTATGTCATGTGATTGGTAGCACCACTGTCAATTATCCAAATAGCATTATCAGTTGAAAGTAAACATTGCTCACCAGCTAAGAAGCAGGCGGTGTTTGAATCTTCAGCAAAAATTGGAGATGCTTCTTCCTTTTGTTGATTGATCAAATGGAGCAGCATATTATATTGTTCAGTGGTGAAAGAATTTGAACCAGCTGGAGTAGGTTGTAGCTCTTTTTGATCAGGATTTTCCAATTCAGCCTAACACTACGATCCTTTTCTTGCTTTCGCCTCTTTCCCATTTATAATATTTTTCGATCATTTTTAAATCAAAAAGAATATTAGGAGTAGTACTTTAGAACTTTTTCGATCTTTAATATTTTTCCCATTTATAATATTTCAAGTTGACGAAATAGAAGTTTGAATAAATTTTGAAAATACATATAAGATGATAAATATATATATTTGAGATATTGTTACATTCGTCTTCTTGATGTATTGTTATTTACTATTTTTTTTATTTATATCACGATACATACTTAGAATTATTGAGTTTTAAAAATTAATTTTAAAATTATGTAAAAAATAAATGGAAACCATAGACAACAGATTAACAACAATATACCTAAAAACTATCCCATCAACCACAAAATCCCTTCCTAATTATAATTGTGACCTCTCCTTCAAATCCAATCATCATCGTAATTCGTTAGGTTTGATGGTATTTTCTCCATAAAAGGCAAAAGCTAAAGGAGTGAGCTAAAATGGAGGAAAAAATTTAATGATTTAAAATGGTATTTTTCTAAGAATAACTTAAACTAACCAAAACTTTTTAAAACTAGAATATAGTATTTTTATAGAAATGCTTAAACAACAAAAATATGGAGAAATAGACAAGATAAGATCAGTTTTAATGAGCTAATAATGAAATTTGGTATGTCACTATATGCTTTCTCATAAGCACGTGTCGCCAGTGGCGGACCCAGGAATTTCAATTTGGGGGGGGCAAAATCCGAACGTCACGTCGTTCGAATAATTTGATCGTCGTCCGAATAATTTTTTTTAAGAAAAATAGAAAAATACAAGAAAAATAGAAAATTACAATTTACAATATCAAATCCGATGTTAAAAGTTTTACAATCCAAAATATTAAAAAAAAAAAAATACAAGCGTTCAAATAAAAATTACAAATTCATCCTTCGAGTTTTCATATTTTTAAAGCGATCAATAATCTTTTCATCAGAAACTTGTAGAAACACTTCCTTCTCAATAATCTTTCATTAGGGGGATAATCCATTATGTTTTTCCTCAATCCCGGGTCATGAGGAAGAAGTTCAACATCATACACCCATTCATCATCCAATGGTTCATCACAACTACTTGAACCACCTACTTCCATATTAACATCTTCACTTGGAGGGGAACTTAAAGGAGGACTTAAAGGGGAACTTAAAGGAGAAGATTCATTGCCTTCGTTAGATGTTTGTTGGGATTTCATTCTTTTAAACAATAATTCACGAAGATCGGGTTGTCTTCCCTTTACTTTTGACTTTTTCGAACAAGGTGAACTTGAATTACTTGACATTTCCTAATTAAATTAAAAATATGACTCATAATTCAATAATCTCACTTACCAAATGCAATAATCTCATAATTCCAATGCAAAAATCAGTTTATAAACCCACATCAAATTTTATAATTCCAATGCAATAATCTCACTTACCAAAAATCAGTTCATAATTCAATAATCTCACTACCCATTGCAAAAAACGTCATAATTTTGTTGAAAAAACAACAAATTATGTTGCAATTCACCCAAAACAATCCAAATTTAGAATTTTCATACGAGAATAATCAACAAAAGAATAAGATAATTAACAAAATTAATAAAATTAAGTTAAGAGAAACTGCGTACCTTCAATGGTAACTCGGGAAGACGACGGGACTGTACTTAAACAGAGGGTTAGAGCCGGCGACCGGCGTCGTCACTCGTCACTTCGTCAGCAAGGAGAAGAGCAGGAAGAGGATTGAGGAAAGATTGACAGTCGAAGTGTCGAACACTCAGAGTCTCAGACGAAGACGAAGACGAAGCGAAGACGAAGATTGAGGAAGAGGAAGGCAGGAAATTTAGGGTTTGTTTGTGTCGAAGGTCAAGAAGCTCACCAAGTCACCATTGACGAAGCTCAGACCGTCAGACGAAGATTGACAGTCAGACGAAGACGAAGAGTCGAAGACGAAGCGAAGACCAAGCGGGCAAGCGAATGAGCGATGAAGCGAAGACGAAGAGGAAGGCAGGAAATTTAGGGTTTGTTTCTGGGTTTCTCTTTCTTCCGCCTCCAAACGCTTTTTTTCAATTTTTTTTAAATTTTTTTTTTTTTTAAAAAAACGGATTTAATTTTTTAAGATTGGGGGGTCCACTGCCCCCCCTTGCACCCCTCTGGGTCCGCCACTGCGTGTCGCTAATTTTATCGCAGGATGAAAAAAAACAACGTTAAGTACTGAACGCCACATGCAACAATAAAACTCGCCCTTAATTCGTAAAAAAAAGTTAAAATAAAAAAAACCTCCCCCACCTTTCCACCGTCCATTGTCTACCCTAAACCCCCCTTAACGACCAACAAACCCACCACCATCACCATAACCGCCCTAAACCATCATCAAGATATCTTATTAGACATTTGAACATGTTCAACATGTTCAACCATAATTTAATCCAAAAAATTAAAGACCTTAATAATTAATATTAAATTACGTAATATGTGTTACGTATTCAATAACACGTTGTGGATTTTGCACGGCCTATGTGTCTTATGAATTATGACGCATTCATAACTTAAAGAATTTGCTAGAGAACGCAATGACAAAGGAAACAATACATTATTTGGGAAATAAAATAATAATTATCTTGAATCATCAAACATCTAATCTAAGTAATATTTAAAATTCATTGTTTAAAGTATTAATTGTACTTATCTGCATCTTAAACACGAATTAATCTGTCTTTCTAATTATATTATTCTAATTATTGATCGTCTATTAATTAGTGTAAGATATAACACATTGAATCTCTAAGCATGATCAGAAAGTCATGTGTAGATTTACTCCATGTTGTTTTAGTGTGCACATGTTTTAAAATGTATTAAAATAGTAAATATTTTTATTAAAGAAATACGATTAATAAAACTTATTTTTTATTATTAGATTGATAACGCTATAATAATGTATATCAAGTCTATACAAGACTTTTTACTCTAAACATAGCTTCGATTTGAACATAGATCAATTAATTTATGCCTAATGGTTAAGTATCATATTCCAATTTCAATTTATTATCCACCAATTTCTGAGTTTAGCTACATTTACTAGTCGGGTAGTATGCCCATACGACAAACTAACAATCAATAATTAACTAATTTATACTATTTTAAGTGGATAGTTTAATAATTGATTAATTTATACTATTTTAAGTGGATAGTTTAATAATTAATTAATTTATACTATTTTAAGTGGATAGTTTAATAATTAATTAATTTATACTATTTTAAGTGGATAGTTTATTAAGTGAGCACACAAAGTTTTTCCCAATTCTTCTTTACACTTACTTTTCTCATTGCTCATTGTGTTGGAATAAGTTTATATTTATTTTGCTTATTGATTATACAAGCGCGTTTATATTTGTAATACTCGCAATTCAGAGCTATTCTCATGAGATATAAATTCTCGGTCAAATAATCATAAGATAAAGAGCTCATATACTAATAATTTGTATTTATAGTAACTTTAAGTTTGTACGTTGATTTGTTTCCCAAGAAACTTTATTTAACCATCGGGTAAACAACCCAACTATAAACTAGTATTGATCGAGGATATAAAAATTACATATATTTACTAATTATTATTCACCAATTACATATCAAAAGCATATTTAATTATTAATTAAACTAATCTTCAACTGTCACCTCAAATAGATAAACTACTCCCTCTGTTCTTTTTTGATCTTCCACTTTGGGTTTTTCACACATATTAAGAAAGATAGAATCTTTGGGTTGTAGTGGGTATTATTTTAATTAAATAATAGTGTGAAGTAATGATTGTATTGGAAGTATGAGGTTGTAGTGGGTATTATTTTAATTAAATAGTAGTGTGAAGTAATGATTGCATTGAAAGTATGAGAGAGAAAATAATTATAAATAAAAGAAAAGGGTTACATTAAAAGAAAAGAGGGGTTTTAAGGGGTAAAAGTGGGATAAAAACTTTCTAAAAATAAAAAGTATTCTAAAGTGGAAGAACTTTTGAAACTACCCGTTATAATAATGTGGAAGATCAAAAAAGAACGGAGGAGTATCTACTAAATAAATATAAATAGATATAACTAAACTTCTTCAAAATTACTAAAAACTTATTATGAGAATTATTATTAACAAAAGTCAAACGCCCAAAGTGGTAGAAACGCGAAAGATTAAAAACATAAGAAAAACGCCAAATAATGATTATAAATAATTTAAGTTAATAATTCCAAAAGTCTAAAATAAAGAGAAGAAATAAAAAAAAAAGGAAAATAAGAATACGACCTTAGCGTAAGCAGGAAAAGTAGATCTGGTTTGGGTCCCACAAAGGATCTCAAGGCATTTTAACAAGTTGATATTGACATTTCTCCTAACTCTATTAACATTCTACACTTTATTAAACTCTTAATTAATTGCAATTAATGAACTAAAAATAAATAAAAAAAATTAAAAATAAAATATTAAATGATTGAAAGTTGAGACTTTTATATTGGAGGTTGGTAGAGAGGAAAATCAATTAATGATGTAACCTCTTTTTGGCATTTTCTAAATTAATGACAAGTTTAAACCATAATAGCTCATCTTCGACTACACTCCTACTGTTTTATCTTCTCAACATCTCTTTTATGTTTGATTAGTGTTCTAAGTGTGAATCACAAGCCACTTTTATTTGGGACATACCATCATTATTCTCTCCAACATTATACTCTTATAAGATACTTGTCCCGTTCTGAAATATTTACATCCAATTGTGATATATTGGGTAAGATAATATAATGAAACAGATTTAGTATTAAACATAACATCTTTTATGCGGTTTTGGTGTCACTTACTTTGAAAATCTCGCTTTGTTTGCAGTTTAATACATTGACTCTGCGCATTTTTTTCTCTCTCGTTGGAGGAGGCACGAGTATAGTTTATCTGCTATCTTTCCTCCTTGGACCCTGACTTAGCACGGGAATACTGGACTGATAACTATGACTATGACTATGCTTATATCACGTACTTCATGTGTTTTTAAATACTTGCTACATTATGATGATTGATCAATAATATTTATTATTTACATTTATTTTATTTATTATAGTGAATGTGTAAGAAAAACTTTTATTAATTATAAATTAATACCTTATTTGAATTGTTTAATCTAATACTTTAATAATATTCTTATTTTATAATTGTTAATTATATATCATTCAATTATTTAATATATAAATGATCAAAAAATGCATTAATTATATCATTCAGTTATTCTTATTTTATAATTGTTAATTATACATTATTTAATTATTCAATATATAAATGATCATTCAATTATTTAATATATAAATGATCATTCAATTATTTAATATATAAATGATAAAATATAGCAAATAAAAAAACAAAAAAGCACAATATTATTTTACATAAATATATGTGTGATAAAGGCTCCAAGTTGGATAGTAAAATAACTAAAATATATTAGGGGAAAGAAAAGAATAAAAATGGTAGATAACTTTATACCATGATATTGTTAAACCTAAAAGTCTCTTTCCGTAAAAATTAATATGGCGTGATTAGATGTTAGTAGGCATGGCCACGGTCCGGGTTGGTCCGGTTCCGTTCCGGTTCCACCCGGTTCCATTTGGAACCTGTCGCGAACGGTTCCGGTTCCGGTTCCGGGCGGTTCCAAACGGTTCATTGGCGGTTCATGAGGCGGTTCCGGCGGTTCCAACTCACGGGACGGGCGGGTCGGACCATCGGTTCCATTTTTATTTTTTCTTTAAATATTTATATAATAAAAAAATACTATAATATCGCGGACGTACCTTTGATGATTACTTGATTATTAGCGAAATTCATTGCATGTCAAGTTGTCATCGTTATTGAAATATTTACTAAAAAGAATGAAAAAAATAAATTAATAAGAAACGAATCAATGATAATGTCGATAAAGATGATTAATAAAAAAAGAGAGAGAAAATGGACTTGAACCTAGTACCCAAATGAATACTAAGCTGCCTACGTATCCCGAAGGAATCAAAGCCCACATAGTTCTTTGTCATACCTTTTATTTATAGTTGTTGAATGTTGATTTATCGTTGTCGTTTGTCGGATTGATCCTATTCGTCTTCGTCATCATCATGTGGTTGATAGATGCTTCCGCTGACTCTCCTCTTGACGATGATGCAGATGTATCCATCATCATCCATGGATCATCATCGTCGTCTTGATCATCATCATTCCTTAGTCCTTGTGTTCGAATCTCCGCTTGATCCCAATCTTTCTTGCAAACACATATTTGAATACTATGTGGAGCAAGACGAGATCTCTTTTCGTCCAAAACTCTTCTACCTGCACTAAAAGCAGACTCCGACGCAATTGTTGACGCGGGAATTGCAAGGATATCCTTTGCAATTCTCGATAAAATGGGAAATTTAACAGATTTTTCTTTCCACCACTCCAAAAATCATAGATACTTTGGTCTATTTCAAAGTGGTGTTTAAGATAACTATCTAGTTCTAAATATGAGGTCGAGGAAGAAGAAGATGATCCTACAAAACTATCATCTTGAGTCATTATGTTAGCTATTACCGAATTATAGTAAGAGGGACGTGCCGAAACGCTAGCACGCCTAGACATATCGCGTTTCAGGTTATATACACTAGCGTAAAAATCATAGAGTTCTGCTAAATATTTTTTACATGTTCCTACATAATTATGTACATCAGTAGACGGGCGATCTAACGATTGGTAATAAAATCCTATTACTTTAGTAAGGACCTCAGTTTTAAAACGTGGGTCCAAAATGGTTGCGATTCCATAAATATAAGGAAAATCGGTAAAATATGCTTGCCATTTTTCCATCATATCTGCAAGAATCGGCCTCAATTTTGGGTTAGTATCTTCATGTGTATATTTAAGGAGATGATAAAAAATAGTAATACATTCACTTATTACTAAGTGAACGTTCGGTTCATAAACATAAGAAAAAATCTTAGTCGCGTGGTCATACGCTTCTAATATGTTATGTACACCTATAGCTAATTCCCAAGTGTCATCAGCTATGAAACTATCTGTAAACTCACTATATAGTTGTGTTATTACTGGGCGATAAGCAATCGCCTTTCTTAATAAATCGTTGGTTGAGCCCCAACGTGTAGGAGTATCTAATGACCAATACACTTTTTTAAGTTGGTATTGGTCACATAATTGTTTATATCGTCTTTTTATCTTTCCGGATCCGGTTCCAAGCGGTTCTCCCGGACCTGTTCCTGTTCCAAACCGCGGGTTTTTTACCCGGTTCACGACGGTTTTTTCCGGCGGTTTCACGGTTTCGCGGTTCGGGGCGGTTCGGAACCTGTCGCAAACGGTTCCGGTTCCGGATCCGGTTCCAAGCGGTTCGGGACCGGTTCGGTTCCGGGTAACCCGCCCCGTGGCCATGCCTAGATGTTAGAAGAAGCTTTGTCTGAGTTCCACACACTTGGTACTTGCTCATTCTATTGGCTACCAATCTCCTGTTCATGCTCATTTTACAAAATTTTTTTTTTTTTTTTTGGGCATCTTTAATTATTTTGTCGGTTCATTAACTTTACTTTCAACCCTGCCGTTACTTGTTTAGTTACCATGATTTTAAATTTTATCAAATTTTGTTGGCTTAGGCAAAAATCTTATTCTATCCCTTTTAAAAGACAAGTAAAATTTAAAAAATTATAAAATAAGTAATAAAATTTATACGGAAGTTTCTATGTTTAAATTCATCTAATATTTCTTTTTTCACAGCCTACTTTATCACCTAAAAATACAACATCAAATTTTGTATCAAGTGTATGGCGTTTGGATATGAAGGTACCTTTTATTATAATAAATTTATGTAGAGTTTGATGAATTAGAACTAGCATATTTTATTTTCCTTTTAACAAATAATTATTATAATATAATATTAGCTATTGTTTAAGAAACTATCACACTTTTATTTTTGATCCGTGTTTTTTATTTTGATATATAGTTTTATAAAAATGTTCATATCACTTTATTTTATTCTCATTCACATATTTTCAAGAAAATATTTAATATCATCTACCTTATTTATATGATTCTTACCTTTCTTGATCTTTTTGCAAATTCCATTGATGCAATATCTTATTTACGAAGGGAGTATATCACTACTTTAATGTCAAGTGGTTACTTGATCTAGTACGTGTTTAAGGTTAGAGGTATGTTAATTTCTTTACTTTTTGAATTATTATGAGGTAATAAATGATCCTAAATTAATTGAAAATATTATCTACAATTACATAAATACAAAATAAAGTAATTCAGTTATTTTATTATATTTATAGTTATGTTAGAGATATAAACAAAATAAACAGTTGCACAATTTCCAATTATTTTATACATTTTTACATCATTCGTATCATTTTTAAGTCTCTACACACACTTTATTAAATATTCAAACACATCATTGTCATCAATCCAACATCCCGCTCGAACACAGGGTCTGAGTGAGAAAAGGTGACATACAATTCATACTCTTGCCAACTTGAAAGAAAGTACCAGAGAAACCGATTAATTTTACCTCCAAAAGATGAGAGCTCTGTATAAAGAGAAATATAATTGACATTGTTGCTTGTAGAGCATAACTACCTGCATAAAACAACATTAGCTATTCAAACAAAAATCTAATAATATGTATATTAAAAAAAATTACCCCTAGTTTCCTTATAATGTTCAAGTATAGCTTCCCAACACTACTAACTAAAAACAGTTCGTCTTATATAAGACTGTCTCACCATAAGACAAACCTATATAATTAGCCTATTTCTGTAATTGATCACTTAAAAAAGATAAGTAATTAATTTATCATATTAAATATACATGGGTCAGCATCATAAAAATATAGACCATCTTATTAAGGAACTTGTGAACTAAAAAACCCTTTTCACACATTATTTTTGGGAATTGGGTGAGGGAAGGGAGGGGAGAAGAGGGAGTGTTATGATGGTTGCAGGCTATGAAGAAGCTTCAGCTTCACCAAAAGGATATCATGAATGTAATGTTAGTGCAATTCTGGGCAGTGGGCCCTTCTTCCACATATTGGCTCTTGCACCCCCGTGTTGTATTAGATTCAACCAACCATAATAACAATTACAACTACAAATTTACTAATTACTTAGTACATATGCTAATCCTACTAATTTACTTGGCTTCACATGACAATATATATGACATATGAATGACCCATCAAAATCCATAGTCATGACTCATGACTTGAACTAGGCATGGCCACGGTCCGGGTTGGTCCGGTTCCGTTCCGGTTCCATCCGGTTCCGGTTCTATTTGGAACCTGTCGCGAACGGTTCCGGTTTCGGTTCCGGTTCCGGGCGGTTCCACACGGTTCCTTGGCGGTTCATGAGGCGGTTCCGGCGGTTCCAACTCACGGGACGGGCGGGTCGGACCATCGATTCCATTTTTTTTTCTTTAAATATTTGTATAATAAAAAAATACTATAATATCGCGGACGTACCTTTGATGATTACTTGATTATTAGCGAAATTCATTGCATGTCAAGTTGTCATCGTTATTGAAATATTTACTAAAAAGAATGGAAAAAAATAAATTAATAAGAAACGAATCAATGATAATGTCGATAAAGATAATTAATAAAAAAAAAGGGAGAAAATGGACTTGAACCTAGTACCCAAATGAATACTAAGCTGCCTACGTATCCCGAAGGAATCAAAGCCCACGTAGTTCTTTGTCATACCTTTTATTTATAGTTGTTGAATGTTGATTTATCGTTGTCGCTTGTCGGATTGATCCTATTCGTCCTCGTCATCATCATGTGGTTGGTTAGATGCTTCCGCTGACTCTCCTCCTGACGATGATGCAGATGTATCCATCATCATCCATGGATCATCATCGTCGTCTTGATCATCATCATTCCTTATTCCTTGTGTTCGAATCTCCGCTTGATCCCAATCTTTCTTGCAAACACATATTTGAATACTATGTGGAGCAAGACGAGATCTCTTTTCGTCCAAAACTCTTCTACCTGCACTAAAAGCAGACTCCGACGCAATTGTTGAAGCGGGAATTGCAAGGATATCCTTTGCAATTCTCGATAACATGGGAAATTTTACAGATTTTTCTTTCCACCACTCCAAAATATTATAGATACTTTCGTCTATTTCAAAGTGGTGTTTAAGATAACTATCTAATTCTAAATATGAGGTCGAGGAAGAAGAAGATGATCCTACAAAACTATCATCTTGACTCATTATGTTAGCTATTACCGAATTATAGTAAGAGGTACGTGCCGAAACGCTAGCACGCCTAGACATATCGCGTTTCGAGTTATATACACTAGCGTAAAAATCATAGAGTTCTGCTAAATATTTTTTACATGTTCCTACATAATTATGTACATCAGTAGACGGGCGATCTAACGATTGGTAATAAAATCCTATTACTTTAGTAAGGACCTCAGTTTTAAAACGTGGGTCCAAAATGGTTGCGATTCCATAAATATAAGGAAAATCGGTAAAATATGTCTTCCATTTTTCCATCATATCTGCAAGAATCGGCCTCAAATTTGGGTTAGTATCATCATGTGTATATTTAAGGAGATGATAAAAAATAGTAATACATTCACTTATTACTAAGTGAACGTTCGGTTCATAAACATAAGAAAAAATCTTAGTCGCGTGGTCATACGCTTCTAATATGTTATGTACACCTATAGCTAACTCCCAAGTGTCATCAGCTATGTAACTATCTGTACACTCACTATATAGTTGTGTTATTACTGGACGATAAGCAATCGCCTTTCTTAATAAATCGTTGGTTGAGCCCCAACGTGTAGGAGTATCTAATGACCAATACACTTTTTTAAGTTGGTATTGGTCACATAATTGTTTATATCATCTTTTTATCTATCCGATCCTGAGCCACTTCACTATATCTCTAATTGGTTCTAATAAATCACTTAATTGTTTTATGCCTGCTTGGCAAGATAAGTTAACTATATGCGCACAACAACGTATGTGTAATAAGCTACCCCCAAGGATTAAATTAAAAGCAGGTTCATTAAACAAAAGTTCTATACATTTAATGTTCGCGGTTGCATTATCAGTTGAACAACAAAATATTTTATCTAATAAGTTCCATTCTCTACATATCTCTACTAATCTATATTTTATGTTTTCACCGGTATGTCTTTCTGGCATTGTCTCAAAAGCAATTATTTTCTTTTTTGAATAATCCAATTTCGATCTATCCAGTGTGCTGTTACACACATATAAGGTTCTAAATGTGGGGGAGCAGACCAAATGTCAGTTGTTATGCTAACCCTACCATTAAACGATTTAAACATTTCAACTAATTCATAGCGCATTGATTCGTATAATTTAATTGTGCGTCTTTTAAGAGTGCTCCTAGGGATTGCTCTATATTGTGGTTGCAAAGTTTTTCTATTGAGACGCTCATATGCCCTACTTTCACCGTGGTTAAAAGGCAATTCATCACAAATTACATACCTAGAAAATTCATCAATCATGTCATTACGATTGTATCTAAAAGGCATACCTGTGATGGGAATGTCCCATTGTGTCTGTCGGCTTCCACTTGTGGTCCCGCTCCCGCTTGCTGCATGAGTTTCTTTTGTGATTCCATGCTTCTTTGCCAAATGTTTGTTAAAAGATCTCGTACCACCACCTAACACGTATTCACAAAACACAATAAATAAATGTTTATAAAATATGAATATATAATGTATGAATGTATTATGTATGTCAGTATGTATAAAAAACTTAAAAAGTATTTACCTCTGGCGAAACTGTATGAAACTAAGGGCTTTACTCCTTGACTTTCACAAATTTGACAAGTGCATAAGAAAATATCTGGATTCTCGGTTGGTTCTTTTGTGAAATACGACCACACATGTGAAACAGCTCTACCACTAGGAGGTGGCATTGCCGGAAAAGGTTGTCTTATTGGTTCATCTTCATCTAAATAAATAATTTAAATTTATAAAACTATAATTAAATAAATAAATAATTTAAAGTTTAATTAATTTGAAAATTAATTTGAAGAATAAAATTATAAAACTAACCGATAGTTTGGAAATTGACTCGTTTACCACGAGCTTGTCTTTGTTGTTGTTGTTCTCCTTGTTCTTCATGTGACCTTGTTGATGACTGTCGAGATATATGTATCCCAATTGGGGTCGTTGGTTCCTCTTCTTGTTCTTCTTCTTCATCAATTTGTATTTCTCTTTCCACTTCTTCTGCATAATAATGTAATTCTGGGTCGTACCCTTCCGGATAATTATGTTCATAATTATAATTACTAATGGAAGGTGTTGTTGATACCGACGGAGTAGAAGTGGCCTTTCTTTTGGAGGAACTGAAACCTCCCAATGATTTTGCCACTTTAGTAACTTTTTTTATGGCTTTTTTCAAAAATGAAGACATGATTGATAATATTGAAGTAATAATAGAAATATAGAATTAAGAAATAAATAAATAATTAATTATGTAACTAACTAAATTAAGAAATAATTAAAAGACTAATTATGTAATTAAGAATTAAGTAGAGAGAGTAGGAGAAGAGATGAGTTGTGAATGAAAATGATTGAAAGTGATGAGTATACTGTATATATAGAGAAGAATGCAACGGCTAGTTAACGGTAACAAACGGTCATATTTTGGCGAACCGGTTCCATGGAACCGGTGGGCCGGTTCAACCGGACCGGTCCCGGTTCCAGAACCGGTTCCATGGAACCGTTGGACCGGTTCTCCCGGACCGGTTCCGGTTCCAAACCGCGGCTTTTTTACCCGGTTCACGACAGTTTTTTCCGGCGGTTTCACGGTTTCGCGGTTCGGGGCGGTTCGGAACCTGTCGCAAACGGTTCCGGTTCCAAGCGGTTCGGGACCGGTTCGGTTCCGGGTAACCCGCCCCGTGGCCATGCCTAACTTGAACCATAGTATTCCAAACATCACTTCCCAAGCTTTACCTTATGTACGTACCATGCACTAATGCTCATAGACTACAATATTACATCTACAAGACTACAATATTAGGTCCGAATTTGGGTTAAGTTGAACCTACAATAGACCGATAGTATTAGCGTCACAAGTAAATATGTCATATTTTAACACTATTGAAAATCTAAACAGACTCGACCTCTTTTTCTAGAAGTTGGTAAATTTTTGGATTTGGGATCAATATTTTTGTTATGACTCAACTTTTTTTTGTCAATTTTTTTTGTTATTTCAGTTAATATTCCACAACTATGAATTGGAAAGTTATATAAATCCTCACATTATATAAAGAATTAATTATAAAATTTTAACGAAAAATTACATGTTATTTTTTAGTTTTTTTATGATGATAAGAATAAAACGATAATGAATTTATGACCTATCTCAAATTTTGTTGACTGATTTGACAAGGTTAATCACAAAGTATAATAAGTTTAATCTCATGCATCTTTCTTCTTAAGGAAAATATTATTTTTAGGTTTAAGGATATAGTAAGTTTTGTATAAGATAGTTTCACCAGGAGACAAGAACATATAATTAGCTCATTTCTCTAACCATCCCTTTAATATCGTAAGTGATCACTTTAAGTAATTAGTAATCACTCAAATGCTATATAAAGTGATCACTTAAAAATCATAAATGATCACTTTAATATTTTAAATAATCACTTTTAAGATTAAGTGTACATTGGGACAACTCAATAGAACTAGTCTTATCGTAGAACCATCTCATTTAAAATTTGGGTGAAGAATAATCTGTATTACATCCACATTCAACAAAATCTCATCTCATGTAATTAGATGTAATAAAGTATATAGAAAAAGGTCTATATAAGATTTATGGGATTTAGACTATTATATAACCTTTTTAATTGAGTTGGACTTTTGACCAATACTAATCTTAAGCTACCTTTGTTCTTTTGATCTTTCAATTTAGTATTTGTATTATTTTCTAATAAGCAACTTTTAAAACTCGATATTTTTAAATATGAATCTAAAAAAGTTATACAAAACATATAATAAAACATACACATTAAGAAAAATCTAACTAAATCTCACAAAGATAATATATTTACTTTTATATATCACTCAAAAACTTTATTTGAATTTATCTTTCCATAAAGCAGATATACTAAATACAAATAACATTAGAGGGTTAAGGGAGTAAATAATTTAAGACAACATTATGACATCTATTTTGGGACTTTTTGTTTTTTAAAAAAGACATCTATTTGGGACTTTTTTTAAAAAAAAAAATAGTTATTTTGTTATTTATGTTTTTTAGAAAAATTATGACCATAATAACCAAATTGTTTGATGGGTCTTGATGACTTCTAAAAAGTAGATTATCTTGTTGGAGACTTTGCCATGAATTATGCAGCAAGCTAATATGACCGTAACATCTTTTATTAGTGGCTTGTTTGCTTTGAGAGGTAACTCCATCACAATTTGTAGCAAAGATGGGCCAAGCAATAACATTTGATGATACATAGCCAAACGTGGGGGTTCCAAGTTGTTCGTTTTTAAATGGTTATAATTTCAAAATTTTAAATCATTCTTGGTAGGTCTGGTAAATGAATCATTCCAATTCTAGATTCATTATACCAATTCATAGCTAATGAAACTAATTGATGAAAAGTGTTGATGCTTCATTAATTGTTGGTAACTTTTTGGAGTTGGCCTTGGGAATTACAATCATATTTGTTTGTGGAATCATCAAAATAAATAGGTTTTTTTAGTGGAATTATCAAAATAAATAAGTTCGAACCTGTCTAGGTTATGATTTCAATCATTTAATTAAAAATTTTATTATATTTGATGGTGTTATATATAGGGAAAAATGACAATTAAATTAATTCAATTTATATATAAAAATAAGTGTTTGATTAATCATATACTAATATTCTGAATTGGCTCGTTGTGATAGAATAATATTTGTTTGCAATGATACATAAATAGAAAGAATTATGTATCTACTCACATGAAAAACGGGAATTATTATTTGATTACCCTTTTTAACCAATATCTAATGACAATATTTTAAATCTTAAGCATGAAATTTAAGAACCCTTTTTCACCATATGGCAATTTGTTAATCTTTTTTAACTCGTCATCCTAATCTGATCTGACTCGAAAATTAAAAAAATTGGGTCAAATCTGACTGAAAGTTAAATCCAATCATTTTCACTCATTTTTAATTTCACGTCAACATTTCAATTTCACATCATCATTTTGAGAAGACACATCACATTTTTAGTAATCTTGTAAATTTTAAATCAACATTTTATTACTAATATAAATATTAGCTAGTGTCATGTTAAACCCAAATATGAACCCTTTTTGGCCTAGATTTGAACTCAAATCTATAAGGTTCAAAACTTCGCACTTTAACTTAATTCTATTAAGTCTGATCTAGTCGATTAAGACTCCAAATCTAAGTCTATAATATTTTTTTCTTTGGCACAAAAAATATTACCAAATATAAAATAAATAAAAGTACGCCCATTTAATATTCATTAAATAAAGTTTTTCTTAATGAGACTTTTTTTTAATTAATGTAATAGAATAAATAAAATTTTAAAATGTTCAAGTTACAAAAAAATATCAAATTCATCAAACATATCAACTATTTTTGGAAATAAAAGCAATGTTCAAGATATGCACTTTGTGTGTTTCAAATTACAAACCAACAAATCAAGTGTCAAATTAATTAATTAATTATATTTCATAGTAAATACATTAGTTGTTAAGTAAAACAAACAAGTTTAGTTGAAGTCAATTGATGAACATTAAACATATACTAACTACTTCACAAATATCTTATATATTTGGTGTAATATGTTAAAATGGTGAAACGACTTTCTCTCTTCTATCTCTCTTTTTTTTTCTCACAAAAAATCATAGCCTCCATTATTTAATTTGGGGCTACTATCAACCTTATGGTTGATGGTAAGCCCCAATCTCTTTATTTTTGCTTTTTTCGTTTTTTATTATAAATACAGTATATTCTATGTATATTATAGAATTATTTTATATATTTATTGGATTTGATCTATCTATATATTGGGTTTTAAAGTCTTTCATAGTAAGAGTTTGAAGTCTTTTTATCAATTTGATGGTAAAAATATGATATCATCATGGTTATCAATTCAGCTAATACAGTCAATGATATCAAACTTATTTCTATTTCAACGCCATCTAAAGACTCCCTTGAAGGAGGTTGTATCAAGCAGTGATGTGATAGAGGGAAAACTTTAGTGTTAGATCTCCTTTATAATGATCGTGACTTTTCTATATAAAATTTTGTTTGATTACAATTATTATGTATTTGATCGATTGCTATTCTGTTTTAAATGTCGTATGACATTTTTATCAATGAATTATTAAAGTCCTTTAAAAAAAACAAACAAGTTTAGTTCAAGTCAATTGATGAATGTAGAAAATCATAATGCGGAATTTTGCTAGTGTTTAGTGTGCTGAATACTTGGTTTGTATTGGTTATTCAATGAGAGGAACACCTCTATTTATATATTATTTGATCATCTAATAAGAAAACTAAATATTACGAAATATTAAGATTAAGAAAACTAAACTAAAATAATATAAAATATAAAATAAAATATTCTACTAATATTGTACTTTCTTGCGCATTAAACACATACTAACTACTTCACAAAATATCTTATATATTTGATAGCTAAATAAACGATTATTAACAAATACCAAAAGACTTACTTTTAAGGATAATTGATCACTACTTGATATAGTCTATAGAGCAATGACTACTTGTTTTTTTTTTTTTTTTTTTTTAAAAAAAAAAAACCTTTTTTTCGGAAGATTATTCATAATTTTTCTTGAAGAAAGGGACTCTTTGTCATATCTTTCTTTATGGGTATGGATAATCGCCTTTCAATTTTTCCCAATACCTTGATCTTAGTAAGCTATGAGTGGGATACACAATATATGATGATGATGATTTTTAATTTAGGGGTTTAATAAGCGATTCTCACTAGTGGAAAAAAATGTATTTGCTGCTCATTATTTGCTGCGGTTGTTGTGTATTAGCAGAAAAAAATAGGAAAACGTATTAAAAAAAAATACTCTAATTGCTGCGGTTAACCCTTTGACCGCAACAAATACCCTAGCATCATGCATTAATTGCTCCGATTTTTCCACAACCGCAGCAAATAACCCTTCAAAATTAGATTAATTGCTCCGGTTTTTCCACAACCGCAGCAAATAACCCTTCAAAATTAGATTAATTGCTCCGATTTTGTTATGAACTGCAGCAAATGACCGTTGGACAAAAACCCGCAAGTTTCTTTTTATTTCGCATATCTTCTCAAATACGTTATGCAGTTGTTCTTCATTGAAAAAACGCTTCATCTTCATTTGCTTCGTTCCTCTTCTACATCTTCACAAACGTATAACATTAAGCATCAAGATCATTTGTGTTCGTTTCTTGTGTTCATCTTCATTTTCACAAACGATGTTTTATTCATTTGTTGTTATTCATCTTCATTTGTGTTCGTTGCTGTTCATCTTCACAAACTTGTTGCTGTTCATCTTCACAAACTTGTTGCTATTCATCTTCACAAACTTGTTGCTGTTCTTGTTGCTTCTGTTCATCTACTGTACATCATCAAACTTGTGTTTTGAAGGTAAATCCTTGCTTGTTCTTGTTCATCATCAAACTTTGAATTTTCATAAACCTACTTGTTGCTTTTGTTTTGTTGTTGTTCTTGTTGCTTCTGTTCATCTACTATACGTGTGATAAATATCTAAAAAAAACCTAAATTAATTACCTTATTTTTATTTTGAACCAACTTCGAATTTTGTTGCTGTTCTTGTTGCTGTTCATCGAATATAATTATGTTTCTGTTCATCTTCTTGTTGTTGTTGTTCTTGTAAAAAATCTTGTTACGTTGTTGTTCTTGTTGCTTATTCTTGTTGTAAAAAATCGAATATAATCTTGTTGTTCTTGTTGTTGTAAATCCTTGCTTCTGTTTTTGTTCTTGTTGTTGTCTAAATGCTTAAATTTGCTTCTGTTCTTGTTGTTGTCATATTTGTTTTTCACAATTTATCTGATTTAATTATTTTGATTTTAAATATTTTTAGTTGTGTATGTTTTAAAAATTATTAAAAATTAATATTAATAAAATTTAAATTTTAACGAATTAAATAAAATTTTACGTTACTATGTTTCAACTTATAGATTTTACATAAAATACTGATTTTACATAAATGAAATAGTTGTTTTGAATTGAAGTGAGTATCTAGTAATTTAATGATTGTATTTATTTGCTTGAGGGTTAGGGAAATAGGTGAAATTTTAATATGAAAATATTAATATTGCATTCTTATTTTTCATGTTATTTCTATTATAGTTAATACAAAATAATAATACTCCTAGTTGATAAATAATACTAGTATATTATTATTTGTGGAGTAAATAATTTTTTGTTCAGAAAGTATTTTTAATTTTTAAGTTTCTTGTTCGTTTAAGTTTTAAATGTGTATGATTCGTTTATGTTGTTGGAGTTCATTGATAAGCCACTAGACCGGATTTTAAGGGTGAATTGGACTTATGCTTGTACTCTACGTCTAGTTTGTAGCTAGTATCATAAATTTTCAAATAAGATCAGTATTAGGTTATATAATTTGATGTATATTAAAGTCAATTATAACTTTAAATTTTATTTTTTTAAAAATTTTTAGAAAGATTATTATAATCAAAGAGTTTAAGTACCTTCAAATAATTTGTAGCAATTCTAAAGTGACCAATTATAGTTATAAAGTAATCACCTACAAGTTTAAAATGATCACTTTTTATAGTATAATTGAAGTCATCATTAACAATCTTAAAAAACATTATTAATTATTAATTTTTATTGTTTTTATATGAATATTATTAATTATTGTTTTGTTTTGAATCAATTAATCACACTAATTAGGATGACAAACGATCGTTCTTGGATGTATGGAAGCATGGAATCGTCGGAATTTATTGATGGCTGATAGGTCGTTTTACTACCAAAAATAATTCCTAATTCACCTAACTAGTATAGTTGGGAAAGTAGGGTCGAACCACTGTGGAAGGACAAATGAAGTTACAATTTAAATTAAGTTCACTATTGTTAACGATCAAATGTTGGATTTTTGGTTATCTAAGTAGAACGCAAAAATAAGAGATGAATAGAATTCAATAATTAAAAACCTAGGGCTAAAAGGATCCACTATGCATAGATCATGATTCATGAACAACAATTGGGATAGGAATGAATATAGGCGAAGGAAGATGTTGCTCTCGCAAACAAATTCGACAATTAAACAATAAAACAAGCTATCGCGATTAAAGCTTAATTGTTCAAAGAAGGAAATCGTTCACTCAAACTCGCAACTCTCGCTTATAGAATTGAGCGAATAAAACTTGCAAATTGGCCAAACATGCAATCAATCTAGAACCCATCAATTGAATCACCTAAACAAACCAAATTTAAATCCTAAAATCAAACAAGAATCATGACCTTTTGCATAGTTTCACCAAACCCTAAAAATAAAACTACTCACTAAGCATATTGAAACTAGCAAGAGATTCAACAATGAAATTCATGCAGAAATTCAAATTTAAATTTAATAGAGAAACAAGCATTCAAAGATAACAATAATAACCAAGAACAAGAAATTAGGATTGAAATCAATACCTCCAATATAATTAAAATTACAATGTCGAAGCGTTGATTAACAATCCCTCAAAGCAAGTAATATGATAAATCTCATTCACTACCAAACCCTCAAAACAGAGAAAAAAACTTAACCCCCTGGAAATTCTCCTCAAAAGCTATTTATATCCTCCTCCAAAGAGATCGGAGGATACGGAAGTTACTAAAAAAAAATAACTGCTTGACCCGGCCGGGTATGTGGAAACCCGGGCGGGTGCGAAGCATAACTAAATCTCAAAAGTCAAAAATTTTCTAAGTCCAGGAGTAAACCCGGCCGGGTATGTGGAAACCCGCCCGGGTACGCAGCTGAGCATTTTAATCTTCAATAGAGGCCTGGCCGGGTATGTGGGAACCCACCCGGGTATGAGAGGCTCACCCGGCCGGGTATGTGGAAACCCGGCCGGGTGCGTGTGGCAACTTTTTCTTCCAAATAACATCTTCAAATTCTTCTAAGTATCAAGTGCAAACCCGGTCGGGTATGTGGAAACCCGGCCGGGTATGAGAGGCTCACCCGGCCGGGTATGAGGAAACCCACCCGGGTATGAGACCTGGTCAGCACAAAAATGACCTTTGAGTAGCTTATGACCTTCCAACTTGCAAATCTCGCTCCAAGAGTCGATTCCTAGCATAATTAGATTTTTGTACCTACAAAATAGATAAGAAACAAACACTCCAACCAAGCATAAAAACCAATAGAAAATTGAGCAAAATACGCGAGAAATGCTATGAAAATACAATGGGGGCATGGTAGAAAATAATATATAAAATACATACATCAAACTCCCCCGAGCCGAACCTTTGCTTGTCCTCAAGCAAACAAGACAAGGTTCTAAGAATAAAAGTATGCTTCACCCTATAAAAGCAACATCGCAAAACGCTTGTGATCACATTCTCTCAATCAAAGCATTCAAATAGTTCAATACCAATCCAAGAGTAAAATATCATACAAGCGAATTCAAGCCTTATCACCAAGAAATAACGAGGAATCAAGAAAAGAGTTCTCACGGTGGACACTCCTCTATTTGTGGCGAGTATAAAATGTACTCGATCGCTCTCCGCCCACAAATATGCAAAAGATGTGCATATGAATCAATTTTTGTAGCCTAAAATGCTAATAAGGCACCCTCCCATCTCAACAACACTCACGTGTTTAAAGGGGAAATAATATCACTCGACCTATCGAAGTCGACTCGAAATGCAACACATGCTCTCAGATCTTGGCAAGGTATTAAATCGAGGAGGCACATATAACTGCATGATTATCAAGAAGGTCTTTATTGGGCTTGTAATGGGGTTTGGGTCAAAGGTAGGATTCAATTTGAAAATATGCGAGCTAAAAGTCTATTTTGGGGGAGCATAATCTAGAAAGTAACGTAGCCAAAAAATGAGGCGAAAACAACTCCAAATAACTTCAACTCATAACTACCGAACCAACCCAACTAATGGAAAGCACCGTCATATCATTATCAAATTATAAGAGATTTACAACTTACGAAGGCGAAAATGTACAATAAAATAAAAGATGTGAGACAAATTTTTCTTTCTTTCCTTTTTTTTTTTTCTTTTTTTTTTTTTTTTTTTTTTTTTTTTTTTTTTTTGAAACTATATAAATATGAATAATGAAAAGATGGTAACATATGACAAACCAAGAGGATTTTTCTCTTTTTTTTTTTTTTTTTTTTTTTTTTTTTGAATGAATGAATATGAACAATGAAGAAGATAAGCACACTCCAACAACGAGGAAATAATCAACCTAACTCAAGTACCCCATGCAACTAAATGTGAGCCAAAAGACAGAATATATATCGCCTACTAACCGATCAAATGCTCCCCCAAGCTAGACTTGGGTTGATAAAATAGGGTCAAAAAAGTTTACAATGTGGTTAGTTATGAAAGAAAATGTAGGGCTTAAAATAAAGGATCAAATGGCAAATAAAATAAAGAATCAAATGGCAAATAATGTCTTTGAAAACAATGTTACATGGCTTCTAGCAAATGAGGGCCTTCTATCATGCTCATCACGCAATTACATAGCTAACAAGACCAGTACCAAGCCAAAATGGAGATCAGTGATACACCAGGAACTAATCACTCAAGAAGGAAATAGTGAGATAGAAATCAAAGTCCAAACCCTTACAAGGTAAACTCTTCCTTGTTCCAAACAATAGATAATAATGCTCAAAAACACAAGTTTCAATAATACAAATGAATCGGAAAAAGAACCCAAAAGTCTACAATGACCAGTCTCCGCAATCACAAGTGTTAAAAATTTCAACCATAGGGCACAGGGAAACATACTTTGTCAAAAAGATCCAAAGGCGCATCAAGGGAGAAAGAAATACATTACAACTAAGAAAGCAATACAATATTTTTGGTCACATGTAAACTCCCACTCCTAATGAGTGGTACAAACCATGCAACAATCCTAAGAAAGCAATAAAAATACTCAAAGCTAAATTATGAAAAGAGTTGGGAAGATCTCACCAATTAACTTCCTAATGCAAGCTGAAGTACAGAAAATCGTCACGTTATCCAAAGTGTGACTTGCAAAAGAATCTGCAAAAAGGATAGAAGCAACCAACTCCGACCAAAAAAAAAACTACACTAAAAGCAGTAGAATATATACAAGAGAGTGTTCAAAGCAACAATCAAGATCCCCCCCAAGCTAAATCAAGCACTGTCCTCAGAGTTTGAGAGGGCGGCAAGAGCCTACTAACCCATGGGGTCAAAGCCATCATCCTGCTGCTCATCATCATCGTCATCCTCCTGATAGGTAGGAGGGGGGAAATACCAATCAGGATACTGAACGTCGGCATGAAAATGACCTTGTTGATGATGGTAATCAAGCAGTGGTCGAAAGGCAGCCTGGGATTGGAGCTCGAAGTGAGTGAATCGAGCGTCCAAAGAGGTCAATTGGGCGGCCATTTGCTGCTGAGATAATTGCATAGCATTGAAATTGTCAATCATGAGCTGTTCAAAAGGGGAGTACCCTTGGGGAGCCACCGGGGATGGTCCCAGCGGAGGTCCCGCACGAGCTCCGGAGGACTCAGCAGGGAAAGCCGCAGGAAATAAGTAATGAGCCCGGTTGGGCTCCAAAGATGGTAAATCCTCTGTCGGCATATCAATATAAAACGGGGGACGAGAATGAATTTTCCACCGAAAACCCCCCTGACTACCCTCCACCAAATAGCCACATTGACCTAGGTGCTGTAAAGATAATAAACAATCAGCACTCACAACCTCATCATCAGGAATTTGAAATTTAGTCGCGATGCGAGTAACCAAACCCCCAATAACAACATCCTGGCTCGAAGAAATAGCATGGCGGGAAATGGATAACAGGTGTTTCCAAAGAAAAACAGGGATGTTAATATTGATGTCTGTATTTCCCGCCAAGAAATACCTAGCTAAGATGTTTAAATCCAAACTACGAGCGGAGTGATGATCGGCTCGACCAAACAAACATGAACTAAAGAATTTCAGACACACACGCACACATGGATGTTGAACTTGATTAATATGCAAGTGTGACATGTTAACATTGGTCAAACCAGTTAATCGGCGAAATAGATCACATGCCTCACCCCCTTGGGGTATTCGCAAATCTCCTCCCGTAGGGAGGCTAAAACATTTAGCTAATTGCGAAACGGTCAAGGAAAAATTCCGGTTGAGCAGCCGAAACCGCAACTTAGGTTTGCTCCTATCACTAATATCTTCCCACAATGAACTCACAAATTCTAAAGTAAGATGCTCATGAGTATTATGACATGCATTAAACAAAGTAGATAAACCAAGAGAAGCAAATAAATCGCGTGTGGGTTCGAGTATACCTAATCGTTCGAGTGCTGAACGATCGATCCACTTAGATGACACAATGCGACCTTTGAGATGTTGAAATTTTTGTCGCTGATCTTCACTGCAGAAAATAACGTCGGGAAAATCCTCATCGCGCTCAATGGCTGGAACGATAGGTTGTGAGGTAGACCCCGAAGCGCGTGCCCGCTTGCTTGCCATTACACTCCCGGTTTTTTTTTTTTTTTTTTTGGAAATTGATGGGAGGATGGGGAGAATTAAGGAATGGGTAAGAAGAGAGTAGTAGGAATTTTGCTAATGGAGTTTGAGGGTGAAAAATAAAAATATAAAAAGAGAAATGTGAAAAGATGGAGATTTGAAGGAATGGAGGAATTGAAGAAGAAAAAAAAATTAGTGAATGGAAAAGGCAATGAGAAGAGGAAGAGGATGGTGAAATTTTTAGGTATGTTTGATGAAGGAAAAATGGAGATTTGAAGAAAGAGATTTAGGAAAGTTGAGAGTAATGGAGGAAGAGAGAGAAATTGATGGAGGAAAAAGATGAAGTGGTGAGTGAATTGGAATGAGGGAGAGGAAAGAAAGAAAAAAAAATAAAATAAAAACGGTGAGGGAATGGACCGGACCCGGGCGGGTGAGTGAAGCCCCGGGCGGGTACGGGAGGAAAAACTGGTTGGTGAGAAGGAGAAACCCGGGCGGGGGAGATGAAACCCGGGCGGGTCCGTGTGTTGTAACTTTTTGCTTCTTTTTTTTTTTTTTTTTTTTTTTTTTTTTTTTTTTTTTTTTTTTTGAAATTGATGTGAACTAACAAATCGGGTTACCTCCCGACAAGTGCTGGTTTTTAAGGTCCCGCACGACCCTCTTGTTCAACCCCCTTAAGAGCAGGTAAAAGGATGAAGGTGGATAACCTCTATCATACCAACAACATGTCCTTCATAGTAAAGCTTTAAACGTTGTCCATTGACCTTGAAAGTATCACCTTTCTCATTTTGTAATTCCACGGAACCGAACTTATTCACCTTAGTAACTAAGAAAGGACCACACCATCTAGACTTGAGCTTGCCGGGGAAAAGCTTGAGTCGAGAATTGAACAATAACACCTTATCTCCCGCTGCAAACTCTCTTGGAAGGATCTTCTTATCATGCCATTTCTTAGTTTTCTCCTTGTAAATCCGAGCACTATCATAGGCGGACAACCGAAACTCATCCAGCTAATTAAGTTGAAGAAGCCTCTTCTCCCCTGCTAGCTTGTTATCCATGTTAAGCTCGCGAATTGCCCAATGAGCTTTGTACTCTAGCTCGACGGGAAGATGACAGGATTTTCCGTACACAAGCCGATATGGGGAAGTGCCAATAGGTGTTTTGAAAGCTGTTCTGTAGGCCCAAAGCGTGTCATCAAGCTTCATACTCCAATCTTTCCTAGACTTTGCAACCACCTTTTCTAGTATAGATTTGATCTCGCGGTTGGAAATCTCAACTTGACCGCTTGTTTGGGGATGGTATGCAAGTCCAGTACGATGATAAACTCCATACTTCTTGAGAAGAGAATCTAACTTTCGTTCATGAAAATGCGAACCACCATCACTAATGAGAGCTCTGGGGACCCCAAATCTCGGAAATATAACCTTGCTTAAAAGCCGGATGACCACCTTAGAATCATTGGTGGGAGATGCGATTGCTTCGACCCACTTAGAGACATAGTCGACGGCAACCAAAATGTAGCAATTTCCATTAGAAGATGGGAAAGGTCCCATATAATCGACACCCCAAACGTCAAAAATTTCGACCTCAAGAATACCGGTTTGGGGCATCTCATGCCGCCTCGAAATGTTGCCGGTCCTCTGGCAAGAATCACATGACATAACAAAAGACTGAGCATCCTTGAACATCGTGGGCCAAAAGAAACCAGACTCATTCAGCTTGCGAACGGTTTTATCTGGGCCATGATGTCCCCCATAGGGTGAGCTGTGGCAGCGCTGGAGGATCCCATGGACCTCCCACTCAGGAATGCACCTGCGATAAATTCCATCTGCACACTCACGGAAAAGAAAAGGATCATCCCAAAAATAATATCTAACATCATGCAAGAACCTTTTCTTTTGTTGGTAGGACAAATCAGGAGGCAAAATGCCGCCTACCAAATAGTTAGCATAATCCGCAAACCACGGACCCTGTGATGTGACTGCAAATAACTGATCATCAGGAAATGAATCGTCAATAGAGGAGGAGATCTTACCATCGTCATACCTGATTCTCGACAGGTGGTCTGCAACTACATTCTCTGCTCCTTTCTTATCACGAATCTCAATATCGAACTCTTGAAGTAAGAGAATCCACCTGATAAGCCTTGGTTTGGCTTCCTTCTTAACAAGAAGGTACTTTAAAGCTGCATGGTCAGTATAAACAATAACCTTGGAACCAAGAAGATATGATCTAAATTTTTCTAAGGCATAAACAACAGCTAAGAGTTCCTTCTCTGTGGTGGCGTAGTTGACCTGAGCCTCATCCAAAGTCTTGCTAGCATAATAAATGGCATGCAAGACCTTGTCCTTCCTTTGACCGAGCACAGCTCCAACCGCAAAATCGCTAGCATCGCACATAATCTCGAACGGGAGTTCCCAGTCTGGAGGGCGAATGATGGGTGCGGTTATGAGAGCTTGCTTTATCCTGTTAAAAGACTCAACACACTCCTCAGTAAAGTCGAAAGGCGCATCTTTAAGAAGAAGTTGGGTTAGAGGTTTAGCAATTTTAGAGAAATCTTGAATAAAGCGGCGGTAAAACCCCGCATGACCAAGAAAACTCCTTACCCCTTTCACATTGACTGGTGGTGGTAATTGCTCAATCACCTGTACCTTGGCTCGATCTACCTGTATGCCCTTATCAGAAACAATGTGGCCAAGAACCACACCTTCAGTCACCATAAAGTGACACTTCTCCCAATTTAAAACCAAATTACATTCTTCACATCTTTTCAAAACTTTAGTGAGATTAGTCAAACAAGAGTCAAAAGAACTACCATACACACTAAAGTCATCCATAAAAACTTCCATGATAGACTCTATGAAATGAGAAAAAATGCTCATCATGCAACGCTGAAAAGTAGCTGGTGCATTACATAACCCAAATGGCATTCTACGATATGCAAAAGTACCATAAGGGCAAGTGAATGTTGTCTTCTCTTGGTCGTCAGGATGAATGGGAATTTGGAAGAATCCAGAATAACCATCCAAATAACAAAAATATTTATGACAAGCTAACCTTTCAAGCATTTGATCAATGAAGGGGAGAGGGAAATGATCTTTATGAGTAGCTAAATTCAGTCTCCTGTAATCAATGCACATGCGCCAACCAGTGACAGTTCTAGTGGGAATTAATTCATTTTTATCATTTTTAACAACAGTCATCCCACCCTTTTTTGGAACCACTTGCACAGGACTTACCCACTTTGATGCAGCTATAGGAAAAATAATGCCTGCGTCAAGCAGTTTCAAAACCTCACTTTTCACTACTTCTTGCATGTTGGGGTTTAAGCGCCTTTGTGGTTGAATACAAGGCTTATGACCTTCTTCTAAATGAATCCTATGCATGCAAAAGTCGGGACTAATACCTTTCAAATCATCAACACTATACCCAATGGCCTTCTTATGAGTTTTCAGAACATCCAAAAGTTGGGAAAGTTTAGCATCATTGAGTGTAGTGCTGACGATGACAGGATGGAGCTCTTTCTCATCAAGAAAAACATACCTAAGATGTGAAGGGAGAGGTTTTAGTTCAGGCTTCTTTACTTCAACTTGGCATATAGGCCGAACTAACCTCTGCACTCTCTTGCTCTCGCTGTGACTAAGCTCTTCATTACAAAGAGCTTGTTCAATAGCATCAACTTCAGTCTTCCAAATGCTAGCATCACCTGTAGAAGATTCAAGACAAAGAACGGCCTCCAAAGGATCTTTCATAAGAGTTAGGGGCAAGTTATCATAACAAATCACATCAACTACATCAATAGCATAGCATTTTTCCTCAAGCATGGGACTTTTCAAAGCATTGCTCAAATTGAAAGTTACATTGTCGTCCCCCACAGAAAGTGTAAGTCTACCATTTTTCACATCAATTACTGCTCCTGCCGTATGAAGGAAAGGTCTTCCTAAAATAATAGGAATTTGTCGATCTTCCTCCATGTCAAGAACAACAAAATCAACAGGGATATAAAACTTACCTACCCTGACAGGGACGTCCTCTAAAATACCCAAAGGATATTTAACAGAACGGTCGGCCATTTGTAAAGTAATGTTAGTAACTTTTAGATCACCCATTTTCAATTTAGAACAGACAGAAAAAGGCATCACACTGACACTAGCTCCTAAATCACATAAAGCTTTATCAATAAATAATGTTCCAATGTGACAGGGGATGGAAAAACTACCAGGATCTTTCAGTTTTGGAGGGGATTTATTTTGTAGCAAAGCACTGCATTGTTCAGTAAAAGCAACTGTTTCTACTTCACTAAAAGCTCTTTTCCTAGTCAAAATGTCTTTCATGAATTTAGCATAAGCAGGCACTTGTGTGATTAATTCAGTAAAAGGAACTGTTACCTGCAAATTCTTCACTACCTCCAAGAACTTACCGAACTGCTTGTCGAGTTTGTGCTTCACTTGGCGGTTGGGAAAAGGAAGTTTGATGGGAGGCACTTGCAATGCCTCATCTTTCGCTTTCTCCTTCTCTTGCACTGCCTCAGAAGATGCTTCATTAGTACTCGTTTCAGAAGTGCTCTCATCTTTCGAGTTTGACTCTCCCTCTTGAGGCATGGGTGGCTCATCATAACTCATCCCGCTTCTTGTAGTGATTGCATTGGCGGTCTCCTTTCCATGTGGTTGAGTGGGTTGGCCAGGTAATGCTCCAGCCTGTCTAGAGGAGCTAGATGCAGCTAATTGAGCGACTTGAGTTTCAAGCATCTTATTATGAGTACTGAGTTGCTCGAGCTGTTTGGCCATTTGAGCCATCATGGTTTTCAGTTCCCCTAATTCGGATTGGGGTTGTTGGTTCTGAAATTGCTGCTGTTGATGGCCTTGAGGAGGCCTTTGGAAACCGGGTGGTCCTTGATTGGGCTGATATTGCTGATGTTGCCCATATTGTTGTTGTGGTGCTTGTGGTGGATAGTGTTGTTGTTGAGGATTTAACACATTATTGCTGCGATATGACAAGTTAGGATGATTTCGAACTCCAGGATAGTAGCTATTGTTGTTGAAAGGAGGACGAGCTTGAAAAGCATTGACTTGCTCTGGCACTCCCATAGCTCCATTGGGATTTACAGAACACTCCATTAGAGAATGACCATGTACACCGCAATAATCACAAGCAACTCCACCTTGGCTAGAGGTAGCCATAGCATTGACGGGCATAGATGTATTAGCATTCATGCGCATCCCATCGATCTTCTCATTCAAAGCTGAAATTTGTGATGATAGAAGGGAATAGGTTTCAACTTCATGTTTCCCCTTCCTTGGTGCTTGAGCTGCGCGCCTAGATGAGCTATTCCATTGATTTTCAGCAAGAGTATCCAAGAGTGAAATAGCCTCAGAAGTTTGTTTGTTCATGAAAGAGCCGCCAGCCGCACCATCTACCATCCTCTTAGTCTCATTATCAAGACTATTATAAAATGATTGCATAAGAAATTCCTTCTCAATACCGTGATGTGGGCACATATATTGGTAATCTTTGAATCTCTTCCACGCATCATGAAAAGTTTCCCCCGCATCTTGTGAGAAACTATAGAGCTTAACTCTGTAGTCGTGAGTCTTATAACCGGGATAATACTTCACTAAGAAAGCATCAGACAATTGCGCCCAAGTAGTAATGGTGTTGGGAAGAGAGTTATACCAACGTTGAGCCTTGCCCGCCAAAGAGAAACGAAAAAGGTATAAGTAGAGCTCGTCGTCAGTCATCCCAGTAATCTTTTGTAGAGAACATGCTTGAAGGAATTTCTGCAGATGATCAACGGGTTCTTCATTGTCAAGACCATAAAACTGATTTCCTGTGATCATATTCATAACATGGGATTTGATGTCAAAGTTTCCAGCATTAGTAGTCGGCATCCTAATCCCCGCGGTAACATTGCTAGCCTTGGGCTGTGTAGACTGCCTAAGAGTTCTCTCGGGAGCCTGAGCCGCCATGTCAAGAGATTGAGAGGCTTGTTTACGAGCCTCCGCTCTCCTTTTCTTTGCACTTGCGTGTGTTCTACGAGCAGTTGCCTCGACTTCAGGATCAAAAAGCAAAGGTTGCTTGTTGGTGCTCCTGGTCATGCACAAAAACACTAGAACAAACGTAAATACACTCGAAGAACAGTTGTTCCTCGAGTGGGTTAGCAAAAGCAAACGCTAAATTCAAAAAGTAAAATTGTTGCCCTTCCCCGGCAACGGCGCCAAATTTTGATAGGTCGTTTTACTACCAAAAATAATTCCTAATTCACCTAACTAGTATAGTTGGGAAAGTAGGGTCGAACCACTGTGGAAGGACAAATGAAGTTACAATTTAAATTAAGTTCACTATTGTTAACGATCAAATGTTGGATTTTTGGTTATCTAAGTAGAACGCAAAAATAAGAGATGAATAGAATTCAATAATTAAAAACCTAGGGCTAAAAGGATCCACTATGCATAGATCATGATTCATGAACAACAATTGGGATAGGAATGAATATAGGCGAAGGAAGATGTTGCTCTCGCAAACAAATTCGACAATTAAACAATAAAACAAGCTATCGCGATTAAAGCTTAATTGTTCAAAGAAGGAAATCGTTCACTCAAACTCGCAACTCTCGCTTATAGAATTGAGCGAATAAAACTTGCAAATTGGCCAAACATGCAATCAATCTAGAACCCATCAATTGAATCACCTAAACAAACCAAATTTAAATCCTAAAATCAAACAAGAATCATGACCTTTTGCATAGTTTCACCAAACCCTAAAAATAAAACTACTCACTAAGCATATTGAAACTAGCAAGAGATTCAACAATGAAATTCATGCAGAAATTCAAATTTAAATTTAATAGAGAAACAAGCATTCAAAGATAACAATAATAACCAAGAACAAGAAATTAGGATTGAAATCAATACCTCCAATATAATTAAAATTACAATGTCGAAGCGTTGATTAACAATCCCTCAAAGCAAGTAATATGATAAATCTCATTCACTACCAAACCCTCAAAACAGAGAAAAAAACTTAACCCCCTGGAAATTCTCCTCAAAAGCTATTTATATCCTCCTCCAAAGAGATCGGAGGATACGGAAGTTACTAAAAAAAAATAACTGCTTGACCCGGCCGGGTATGTGGAAACCCGGGCGGGTGCGAAGCATAACTAAATCTCAAAAGTCAAAAATTTTCTAAGTCCAGGAGTAAACCCGGCCGGGTATGTGGAAACCCGCCCGGGTACGCAGCTGAGCATTTTAATCTTCAATAGAGGCCTGGCCGGGTATGTGGGAACCCACCCGGGTATGAGAGGCTCACCCGGCCGGGTATGTGGAAACCCGGCCGGGTGCGTGTGGCAACTTTTTCTTCCAAATAACATCTTCAAATTCTTCTAAGTATCAAGTGCAAACCCGGTCGGGTATGTGGAAACCCGGCCGGGTATGAGAGGCTCACCCGGCCGGGTATGAGGAAACCCACCCGGGTATGAGACCTGGTCAGCACAAAAATGACCTTTGAGTAGCTTATGACCTTCCAACTTGCAAATCTCGCTCCAAGAGTCGATTCCTAGCATAATTAGAGCTTTGTACCTACAAAATAGATAAGAAACAAACACTCCAACCAAGCATAAAAACCAATAGAAAATTGAGCAAAATACGCGAGAAATGCTATGAAAATACAATGGGGGCATGGTAGAAAATAATATATAAAATACATACATCAATGGCGTATTAGAATTTTGTAGTATTGCGGTTGAACATCAAGTTAGGACGGGGGAGTTGGTTTTTATTGCCCATGTGTCAGTTGTGGCAATGTATCAAAGGTAGATAGTGTTGATATCCTTAGGGAGCACATACTTCGACGTGGGGTTAGGCCTCAATATCATGTTTGGGTTTGGCATGGTGAGGAGGGAGTTTACAAAGAGAAAAGTGTTGTTGAGGACGTCAATAATGTGGCCGATGTCAATGAGGATGTAGTAGATCATGTTGATGGGTATGAGACAGATGAAGAGAATGTCGATGAGGATGTGGATCGTGTTGATGACATGATGGACGGAGTCGAGGATGAGTTAGGAAAACGTCCTCGTGTTTTTGACTTGTTGACAGAGGCTTCTCAAAAGCCTTTGTACCCTGGATGTACAAAGTTCACCAAACTAACAGCAGTGTTGACAATTTTCAACATTAAGTCAAAGTTCAATTGGAGTGACGCTAGTTTCACAATGTTATTAGAAGCGTTAGGTGAGATGCTTCCTGAGGGAAATGAACTTCCAAAGTCGACATATTATGCCAAAAAGCTCATGTGTCCTTTCGGCTTAGAGTACCAGAAGATTCATGCGTGTCCGAATGATTGTGTGTTGTATCGGAATGAAAACAAGAACTTAGAAGAGTGTCCTAGGTGTGCGTTATCGCGCTACAAGCGTAAAGGGGCTCGGGATGCTAAAGGGCCCCCGGCTAAGGTATTGTGGTATCTTCCAATAATACCTAGACTCAAGCGCTTGTTTTCTATAAAGAAAGATGCGTTAAATTTGAGGTGGCATGCAGATAGGGTGAAGAAAGGTCACTTGCTCACACATCCATCTGATTCTCCGGAGTGGAAGAGTATTGATAGGTTGCATAAGACTTTTGGGGATGAGGTTCGTAATTTAAGGCTCGGACTGTGTACGGATGGAATGAACCCATTCGGCAATCTTAGTTCTCAACATAGTACTTGGCCGGTACTTCTAGGAGTCCACGGGGATTGTTAGAATGGTTTTAGGACCTTGATAGCTAGATCCAAGTACCAAGATTCCATTTCCACTTTAGCCTAGGTCCTGGATGCATAGGTTTGGTCTCCACGTGTCGTGCAAAGTGGTCTGGTCACTAGTTTGCTGCTGAGTCAATTTCGCGCGTAAAGTAGGTCAAACATGGTTTGTTATGCACGAAACTTGGCACACAACACTATTTTGCATATATTATTGTGTTGAAATGGTTAGAATTGAAAATAATAGTCATATGCTAGAAATTAGGTGTTAAGTTGCGATTTTAAGGGTTTTTAACCGTTTTTGTCAATTTCGCGCGTAAAATAGCTCAAACTTTGTTTGTTATGCACGAAACTTGGCACACAACACTATTTGGCATATATTATTGTGCTGAAATGGTTAGAATTGAAAATAATAGCCATATGCTAGAAATTAGAGGTTAAGTTGCGATTTTATGGGTTTTAAAGCGTTTTTTTCAATTTCGCGCGTAAAGTACTCGAACTTGGTTTTGATGCGAAACCGGGGCTGATTAAGGCCTTGGTTATGCAAGGATTAATGTTGTGCGTAAGCTTTGATTAATGACACAGTGAAAAACTACAAATGATCATGAAAAGAACACGAAACAACCACAAACACTTAAACAAAATTCTGATCTAGCAAATTGTCGAGCAGCCCTCCTTTAGCTCAGCTTCTAGGAGTCCACGGGGATTGTTAGAATGGTTTTAGGACCTTGATAGCTAGATCCAAGTACCAAGATTCCATTTCCACTTTAGCCTAGGTCCTGGATGCATAGGTTTGGTCTCCACGTGTCGTGCATGGTGGTCTGGTCACTAGTTTGCTGCTGTGTCAATTTCGCGCGTAAAGTAGGTCAAACATGGTTTGTTATGCACGAAACTTGGCACACAACACTATTTGGCATATATTATTGTGTTGAAATGGTTAGAATTGAAAATAATAGTCATATGCTAGAAATTAGGTGTTAAGTTGCGATTTTAAGGGTTTTTTAGCGTTTTTGTCAATTTCGCACGTAAAGTAGCTCAAACTTTGTTTGTTTTGCACGAAACTTGGCACACAACACTATTTGGTATATATTATTGTGTAGAAGTTGTTAGAATTGAAAATCATAGTCATATTCTAGAATTTACGTGTTAAGTTGCGATTTTATGCATTTTTAACCGTTTTTGACACTAACATCTATTTTCTCTTAGTGCTTTCAACAACCTTCTTCTTCCGTTGACTGCGGCTACTACGCGCTGAAGTATATGGACGATATTATAAATTCCGTGAAGGACTTTGGAGTCGAAAATATAGATGCCTTAAGTATTTGTTACGTTCTTAATTAAATATATTATTGGTAAAATCTATTGTTTATTTCTATATTAATCTTTTATTTTAATATTATATATAGGTTTTAAACGACATTCCGAGGGAAACACGCCCTTTGAGAAGTGAAGAGATGCGCGAATTAAAAGACAAGATTGCCGCGTATCTTGCTAATATTTCTCCTTGATAAATTGTAATTAGTATAGTTTATTTTTTATACTTTAATGTATTATATATATATATATATATATATATATATATATATATATATATATATATATATATATATATATATATATATATATATATATATATATATATGTACGTACATAATATTATATTATATATACGAGCGAGAGTTTATTATTACAAAGAAATTAATGTTGATTATCTGTGATTATCATTGGATTTATCACTGTTATTACATTGTATTATTATTGCATTATTATAAGGATAAAACGGAAAAAGAAAAAAAAAAAAAGAGAGTTATCTGCTGCGGTTTTGCACCTGACCGCAGCAAATAACCCTCCTTATTTGCTGCGGTTTTTTCCCCTGACCGCAGCAAATAACCCTCCTTATTTGCTGCGGTTTTTGCCCATGACCGCAGTAAATAATGCCCTTATTTGCTGCGGCTGCGGTTTTGAACCGCAACATTTAAAGTAGGACATTTGCTGCTATCACTATTGCTGGGGGCCAAAACCGCAGCAAATAATGGCAAAAAAACCGCAGCAAATGAGGTTTTTTCCACTAGTGTCTATATCAATAAAACTTGGACGCATATCCAAAGCAAATACAAATCAGCTAATCTTGCGAGCAACTGTCTCACTATGAGACTAATAACTCAATTAGTTCAATTATAATTTTTTTTTCAATACGCGATCAGTATTTGGTCATAATTGATACCTTTAAGGTCAATATTAATTTCTTTTATAAGTTATAACTGATCACTTAATTGATAATTTTATATATATAATTGATGACCACTTTAACATCGAAATTTAAGACTTAAAAAATAGATTAATTTAAAGTTATAAACATATAAGTAGAAAGTGATCACTTTAATGTCAATACCAGTCACATGTGGATCAAACTTGAAATTTTTTATTGATATTTTTTAAAAGTTATAACAAATCATTTGTTTGATCACTTTGTATATCATTGATTTCTTTAAGGTCTGAATTGATCAATTCAACGTTGAAATTGAAGACTTTATAATAATTTATTTATTTAAGATAATAAACTAGTTAAAAGAATTTGATCAGTTTAACGTCAAAATTGATAACTTTTAGGTAAAAATTGAATTGATTTATTTAAGGTTTACTTTAAATTGAAATTGGTATCTTTAAGGTCAAAATTGATACATTTAAGGTTAAAATTGAATTTTTATTCTTAAATTTCTTGAATTTGGGCCATTTTTGTTTTTCAATTCTTGGCTTTTGGGCCGGCCAATGCAAATTGAAAAATTTTAAAAATTTTATTTTAATTAATTTATTTAAGGTTTACTTTAAGTTGAAATTGATAACTTTAAAGTCAAAATTGATAGTTTTTAAGGTCAAATTAAATTTTTATTCTTTAATTTATGGAATTTGTGCCATTTTTAGATTTTCAAGTTTTTGCGAAATGCAAATTCTTAAATGAAATGTTCTCATGGTGAGACAATTTCTATTGAGTTGACTCATTTACATTTAGTGTGTTAAAACAATAACTTATGATTTTAAAGTTTTCTGATTGACTAATTATATAAGTCTGTCTTATGATTAAACAATCTCATAATAAACGAGTTGCATCCCAAAACCTAACATAAAAGACCAATTAATCGAACTCATGGTTCAAAAAACCGAGATTCCAAACTTTCACATTAGGAACGAATCTCAGCTACAAATTTTTGACTCATGTATAGCATATCGCCCAACTTGATATGAGATCTTCATCGTGAGATGGGTCTATATAAGCAACTTATTAGTTAAAAAAATAATAAAAAAACAATGAAATTTGAATTCACACTTGTACAAGAAGTAATTTTTTTTAAATAGTTTAGGCTGACATAAGCAACCTATTAGTTAAAAAAAATAATGAAAAAACAATGAAATTTGAATTCACACTTGTACAAGAAGTAATTTTTTAAAAATAGTTTAGGTTGACCCAATTAAAATTATATTACGATCAAACAGTCTTAACAAAAAATGCAGCAAGTCTCTTTGAGAGACCGTCCTCAAGCCCAAACCCATTCAATATTTTTGGACTTTAAAAAGAAAAAAAATTAATTGCACAACACCCAACAACAGCTAGAAAAGAGAGCCCATTTCTCCAAAAACCCAATGACCATCATTACTACTCTTCTTGAAAACTGATGCAAACTAATTATTGAAAAACCAATGATCAAATATAACTAAAAAATCAGATTCAAATATGAATTTATGCTCCAATTTCGAATTTATTCACATTTGTGCTACACTTATATTAGACTTAATACCCACTTATATCATACTTAAAATCAACTTACATCATACTAATGTCAACTTAAAATTTATGTAATGTCAACTTACAATAAATGGAAATACAATTTAGAACATATTAAATGCCAACTTACAATAGATTTAAAGTCAATTTACACTAGATCTAATGCATATTTATAACAACTTAGTGCCAACTTATATCAGACTCTGTACCAGTTTATTTTAAGCTTAAAGTCCACTTATATTAGACTTAATACCCACTTATATCATACTTAAAATCAACTTACATCATACTAATGCCAACTTAAAATTTATATAATGTTAACTTACAATAAACATAATCCCAACTTAAAATAGATTAAATACAAACTCACAACAAACATAATCCCAACTTAACTCAGATAAAATGCCAATTTAATTTTACTTAATGCCAAATAACATTAGATCTAATGCAAATTTAAAACAAGAAAATTTTCACTTATATCAGATTTAGTTTCAACTTAAAATAAACATAATCCCAATTCATATAAGAATAAATTTCAATTTAAATTAGACCTAATGTCAACTTATAATAAACCTAATATCCACTTATATCATATCTAATATCGATTTACAATAAACATAATCCCAACTTATATAAGAATAAATGTCAATTTACATCAGACTTAATGCCAATTTACATAAAAACAAAAACACTAAAACGAATTAAAGGTATTATGAACATCTAATATACTTACGATCCTTCATCTGTTTCCATTTTCACATAGCATAATTTTTTCTTCTTACGTTTGGGCTTAAGGCTTGAAGCATCATCATCAAAACTCCTTTCCTTATGAAATGAGATTTTTCAAGTTCTCCATCACAAAGCCTAAGATTTGTTTATCATCATCATTTCTCTATGTCAGCTTCTTCTGCCAAATCTCTTAAAACCCCATAACACTTCTCTACACCTTCTAAATCCACCAAAACTAACTCAGTTCATGCCCTTCAGTCTTCAAAGCTTTCTAAAACCAAAAATTTCATACTTTCTGCAATTTCTCCAACTCGATTTTTTTCTCTTTTGGTAAAAAATGGTGAACACAAACTCTCCAAAAAGACCCCATAAACCCAGAATGCATATGTCAGCCTAAACTTTCGTTTAATGATGAGCAATTTATCACATTAATTGGCGCGGATAACAATAAGATAGTCAAATGATAAGTACAAATTTCAATTTAAGTAAATGCATTTTATTAATTAAACAAAAATCAGTAAATTATAATTCTAATTTATTTTTCGTGGGTCGGCCCATCTAAAGGCAAGTCTCTCAAGGAGATTATCTTTCATAAGATATTGTGTAAAGAGTCTAAACATGTAGATTCTACTATCATACCCATGGCAACGGCACCGTTTTCCACAGGCGTACTCCTCAACTATACTTGTCAGCTCCTTGGTCCTTTCTAACATTTATGACCTTCCATCCAATTTTTTTCATATTTGTCTGTTTACACAAATCCAAGGAAAAAAAATGTAGATGTAGTAAAGACCGGTAAATTTAAAGGACAAAAATGTGACTTGGTTAGACTTGATAAAATGGTTAGCCCATAGATTTTAGGTGGTATTATTTTCAGTTTGGATTATTTTTAAATTGAATTGTTTTTCAATCATGTTATTTTTAAGTTAGATTGTCTAAAAAGGATACACTGGGTATAATAATGATTGTCTAAAAGGCCTTAAAATCAAATCAATCAAACGGATCAAGTAGTTTTAATTTTTTTTCCTTCTATGATTAATTTTTTTTGAAAAACAATATATAACGATTTTTTGTTTTCATAAAAACTACTTATCAAATGTTTAAAACCAATATATCGATTTTAGGGCTATAATAAAAAATTGTATACTCAAAATAAAATATATATATATATATAAATAAAAAATTTTGGGTCCCAACTAATAATAATAACGTAGAATTGTAAATAGGTCAAAACGGAAGGATTTAGATTTCTATCGGGTTTGACCCAACTTTTTCGATATTTTAGTCGAGTGGAAATTTTTGGATCATGACCCAATAATTTCCAATTAGATTTCTAGTTATTTTGGATCAAGTCAAAATTTGATAGATATAAACTTTAGTAATTAAGTGTGGTTAAGAGTGTAGTTTTCTAAAAGGTTGAAAGTTTTAAGTGTTGACACCTTAATTTTGTTTGTATGATAGGGCCCTCTAATGACCCAAATCCATGAGTTATTCCAAGTTCCATGTGGTTGTTATTATAATTAGTAGTAGATTGCTAATAATTTTATTAAAGTGATCTATTTAATAATAACCAAATAATCAAAATAAATTTAAGAGAGTCAGATATTTAAGAATGTTAGACAAAAATAATCTTGTTAATTCTCATTTTAATATTTTAATATTATTTCCACATATATTCCACAAACTTCATTTTAATATTTTTATAATTCTTATAGTCCCCACATTTTAATAATAATCATCATCATTTTAAAATTTTGGGTGGGATCTATTATTATTTTGGTTATTTTAAGTTTTTGTTTTAGTTCACTCGAAGTTTTGCTAGTTGTTGGCAGCAAAAGAGTACTAAAGTGTTTAGAAGATAAGTGCACCTTCTTATAAATAAATAATTTATATTTTAAGAAACAATAAGGTGAATGAAAAGAAACAAATAACAATATTTTCTTTAGTTATTTTTGAAGCAATTACTTCCCTTGTATACTAGAATTTATTCGCAGTTATTTTTAAAGAATTTATTTGCATAATTTGTATATGGGAAAATGATTTTAGCAATATTTATTAAAATTTATTAGATTACTTTTTTTATTTCAAGTATTCCTCTTAGAAGAAAAAATTCTTAAAAAACAAATGTAAGGAGAATGAATTGAGTAGTGTAGCAAAACATTATCGGTTTTGTTGAATTCGGAGAAATGTATTTTCAACTATACTAAGGGTCGAATGGGTTAGTAGGAGGATTTGTAAAAACATAAAAGGGAAATTCTACGTAATAACTGTAAAGTTTTTACTTTTTTAAGGTGAAACTTTTTTTAAAAAATCAAAATTCATGGGAATAAGAAAATGATGCGCGACATTTGAGTTTCAAAATTCTCTCATCCTCTATCTCTCTGCTCAAAGATAAAACCCTAAAAGTTAAACCCTAGAACTTACCCAGCCAGACAGCCATTTCTGCCGCCCCTCTGGAGCCTAAACCCAGCCACTGCCGTCGCCTATCGCCTCTGTCCGTCTGTTCCATAAAATCAATTTTTCTTTTTTTTTTTTTTTTTTTTGTTTTAAGGCATTTTCAACTCAACAAAGTGTTATTTAATCTTTAATCTTAATCTTGTTTTTTATGTTAATCTTAATCTTGATGTTTTAATATTTAATTTTGATCTTAGTTTTTATGTTCTTGAATTTTGTTAGATTGTTATTTCTTTATTTTTTATGTTGATCTTATTTAATCCTTATTATTAAATTTAGACATTATTTTGAAATCTATTTAGATATGATTTTGAAATTCCCAAACATTAGGATTTCTTGATTTGAGAAATTCAATTTAATGGAATGTTTTTATTGATTTACTAGTGTAGAGATTCTTGCAATGTAGGATTTTTTTTAGTATAAACATATGATATTATAAAAAAAAGTCAGAGTTATTATGCTTTAAAAACACTCAATTTTAACAGTTCTATGTAAAAATTAACCCTGTAATTTTGGAAATTGTCAATAATATATCATGCAGTATATTATATTTTTTAATTTACTCAATTTAACTAAAATAAATGTTAGTCGCATATACTTTAATGGTAGCGATAATTGATCACGATCAAATGCCGTGTAAGTTTTCTTTAGCTAATAAATAAGTTCTATTTGGCAATTCTTTTTAATCGTGACACTTGAAATTTTCCAAGCTTTTTACTGTAATATACTAATATAGAAACTCGTGCAATGTAAGAATTTATGAGTATGAAATATATAAAAATATAACTTCAAAGAATAATTCAAGTATATATTATCAAATATTCTTTAAAGTAAACATTAAATAATTTTTAATAAAATTATTTATCGAATATATAACTTTTCCATATCATTTTTCAGTATTTTTATTAGTATGTATTTAGCTCCAACTTAAAAAACATTTGATTCTAAATTAGGTAAATATCGTCATGTGATTAACTATACACCAATATAATTTAAGACTCTCTAAGAATGACATTTGTTATTTTCCAGTATTTTTGTTCTTTATCATTGGTTTCTTAATTTTTGTTGGAGTATATGTGTTTGGTAATTTAATTTTTTGGTATATGTGTTTTATCTTTTATCATTAATTTAAGTTTTTTTTAGTGTTTGCCTGTTTGGTAATGAATCATGACTTATCAATCCTCCTCCATCACATTAATATTATTAGGCACATGAGTGTAGTTTGAGAGTTAATACATAGAGAAAGTCATGCTGCTTTTTCCTTTTTTTTCTTATTTTCCATTGTTCTTTCATAATCTGTAAATAGAGTTAACCCTTCTTAAAAAATGAATTTCTTCTTCATACTCATGCAATAATAAAGGTAATTGTTTTTTCTCCTTAGTATTTGTATTTGTCTCTCACTACAAAAAAAATTTAAAATGGCGACAAACCATTTCATCGCCATTTGATAGCTAAACGGTCAAAAAATAGGTCTGGCGACGGGCTGGCGACGAGATACGAGGTGGTCGCTATTCCTTTCGTCGCTAATCTCAAAATGGACGTCATTTTCTTGCCTTTTCTTAGCGACCAATTTGCGACCCGAATCCCGTCGCCAAACTGGCGACCACCGTCTTCTAGCTATTTAGTCGCCACCCGGGCGACCACCATGTCGTAGCTGTGTCGTCGCCTGTTTATCAGCCTGCTTAGCGAACCACTTTCCGTCGCCAACTGTCGCCTATTTTATTTACTAGTATACATACATATATATATATATATATATATATATATATATATATATATATATATATATATATATATATATATATATAATATTCGTTGTAATATTAAGATAAATATATATATACACATAAAACAAGTAAATAAAAATAAAGAGCTGGAAATATATATATGATTAAAGTTTATGTACAAAGTCACAAAAAGTACATATATTTAATCATTCATTTGGAAGAGGGGGTTGTTACAAATTGAGATGGATTGAATGAATTTTAAAAAAGAGTTCTCGTTCTCTTTGAATTTGTTCAGTCAGCCTTTGGTGAGTCTCATAGACAGTCTGAACATTTCGCATTTGCACCGCGTTCCTTAATTGATTATTGAACTTCATTTACCATTTGCACCGCTTCCCATAATTGATTATTGAACTCCATAGGCTGTGGCTTTTGACCTTTCGATTGTTCTTGAAATATTAAAAAAAAAAACGCTTTAAAACTAAATATGAATATAAGAAAAAACTGGAAAATATTAACACTAAATATGTTTCAAAAATGCCATTATTTGAAAATATTAAAAAAAAAAACATAAAAATATGTCGAAAATAACATAAAACAGAATCTAGGAAAAAAATAACATTAAACATGCTCAAGTTATACCATAATTCGGAATTGATAAAAAAAAGGCATCATGAAACAAAGTATTATCATAATCATCAAGAACATTGAAAAAATACAAAAAAATATATAATAAATACTAGAGCTGTTCAAAACAAACCCAACCCGGAATCGAAAATTATCCGACCCAAAAAAATGTAAGTTTTTTAGGTTTACCAAACCGATACTTCACTCGAACCGTTTGATAACTGAAAAGGGCAAAATGGAACTCGAACTGCAACCGAATTTTATAACCGACATATAAACCTTAACTGATGTTACCCGAACTGAATAGTGATCGACCCGAGTAAAATCCGACCCGAATTATGCACGTAACCGAATGTAACCTGACTAAAACCGATTAAGATCGAACTGTTTTTAACCCGAACTGATACAAACCTGATCGATTATTAATCGAATTGTTTTTAACCCGAACCGATTGTAAATCGAACTGTTATAAATCCGAATCAAATTTTCACCTAATTTTAGCAAATTAAGTCCAATTTCAGTTTTCTAATAATACGGAAAAAGGAAGAATACAAGTTCTATACAGAAGAGATTGCATACAGAATATATATATATATATATATATATATATATATATATATATATATATATATATATATATATATATATATATATATATATATATATATATATATATAAATTAATTGAAATAAATTGATCTGCCTATTAGAGTTGGCAAAAGCTGACCTGATCTGAAACCGACTCGAAATTAGTGGGTTTGGGTTTAGATTTTTGACCCAATTAATTAAATGGGTCAACCCGACCTGATCTGTTTATTAAATGGGTTAGGTTCAAGTTGAATATTTAAACCCGAAAAAAACCTGTTTAACCCATTTATTAAATTTAAGACGGATCAACATTTGCCAAATACTTCGTAAAACTAAGATAATACCAATTACCGTGTGTTGAGGGATTTGTCAGCTGAAGATGACTTTCAATAAGAAAGGAAGTTGTCCCACATCGGCTAAGGGATTTGTCAGCTGAAGATGACTTTTAATAACAAAGGAAGTTGTCCCACATCGGCTATGAAAGATACTAATAAAAGAAAAATCCTTATTTCGATACCAACTTACGCAGCCACGCCGTGAGCACAAAGCGAACTATTCTTTCGCCTTTTACTAAAGAATACCGTGTGCTCGCTGCATTAAGTGGCATACATTTATTTTTGGAGGAAGCCTTTAATTAAGGTTAAATGGGTCAAATGACCTGAAATATATGAATTTAATGACCGAAAAAAAAGTAGGTTAAATGGGTCATTAGCAGGTTGATCCGATCTGCTACAGATCAGGTCGGGGTTTCAATTTTTGACCCATTAATTAAATGGGTCAGGTTCAGATTAAGGGTTTATTGACCCATTTATATATGATTCGAACCTAAAAATGACCCAACCCGACTTGTTTGACACCCCTATCTGCTATATCTGATAAAAATATCGGTAATTATTTTTTGTAAGTAAATGAGCATACATCAATTAAAAACCTGACTATTAACTTATTTCGATATTGACCCGATCAATAGTTATCCATAACCGATAACTACTCGAAAAATAAAGCTCGAATCCGATGTGTACCCGAAAAAACCGAACCAATTAGTAATCGATGACAACCCGAGACCGATTGACACTCGACACGAACTTCAACCGACACCGAACTAATGCTAACCCGATAGCTTGAATAACCGATCTCTAACCGAACCGTGACTACCGACTCGACCCGAGTGTGACCCGTTGTAACACACAGTCGAAAAATAACCGATCCGAAATGCAACCGAACCGAATAACACCCGTCCGAAACCGACCCAATCAACCGAATGAACACCTCTAATAAATACTAACCTTTTAATAACAAGATGAGAATTTTAGAGTTGAAAATAGGTTGTAACCCCAAGATGATGAGGATGAGATTAAGAAAAGAAAAGAAAATAAATAGAGATTGAGATTAATGGATGAAAAGAAAAAATAGAGTTGGAAAGATAATAACGCGTATAAGGAATGAAGAAGTATAAGGTAAGTGAAGATAGAGTTGTAGGAATTGAGAAATGAGACCGGCTTTTATAATCAGTATTTAGCGACCGCCAGTGTGGTCGCTGGTTGGTCGCTAAAGCATTGAGGAGGATTGACTCTCTGAACTTAGCGACCAGCACGCTGGTCGCTGGTTGGTCGCTGGGCCTTGGAAATGAAAAAAGTTTGCGTGCTGCAGTAAGGAAAAAATCGGCTTGCGGCATTTTTTTTAAATTATTATTATTATTATTATTATTATTATTATTATTATTATTATTATTATTATTGTTATTTTCATTGTTATTATTATTATTATTATTATTATTATTATTATTATTTTATTATTATTAGTATTAGTATTATTATTATTGTTATTATTAGTATTATTACAACGTTATTATTATTATTATTATTATTATTATTATTATTATTATTATTATTATTATTATTATTATTATTATTATTATTATTATTGTTATTATTATTATTGTTATTATTATTATTATTATTATTATTATTATTATTATTATTATTATTATTATTATTATTATTATTACTTATTTTTATGTGTTATTATTATTATTGTTGTTGTTATTATTATTATTACTGCAAAATATTAATAATTCGGAGGAATATAATAAAATTGTATTAAATATTACAAAATATTAAATAATTACATATAAATAATTAAACTACTCTTCATCACTAAAATACTCGTTGTTCTCAACATCTTCATCTTCGGATTCTTCGTTTTCTGAGAGTACAAGATCCACATCTTTTAAATTTTGTCTTGTACTCGGATATGGAAGATAATATAATTGACGTGCTTGACTTGCCAACACAAATGGATCATATAAACAATACGAGCCACCCTGATGTATGTCAACTTATTTCTATCGTTTATGAATGTTTGTTCCGTGGCTATTTCCAGTAGTAGTTGGGTCATACTAATGACATTTGAACAACGTTACTCGTTTGATAGGTTACTCGTTTTTCGTTTCTACCCTTGATGTGATCCTTTGTTTTACTTGGCACACACAACAAAGTGTTTGTTTTTCAATATGGCAAATCCCAAAATATGCTCCTTTTCTTCCATCCTGCAGAGTACTTACTAACCTCTTCATTATGTTCCGATGTATCTTCTTCAAGCAATTCATCAAGCAATTCATGTCCAGTCCGAATAATAGGTGGATCTCTTTTCTCAATATGGCCTGATCTGAAATTTGTTCTATTTCTCCTATAGGTACGACTTCTATCTAAATTCCTTCTATGACAGTCAAACAATCACATTTTCATGTTATGAGTAAGGTACAAGGCTTGTGAATCATCCATGCAGTAAGGGCAAGCATATCGGCCCACCGTACTCCACCCGGACAACATCGAATAAGCTGGAAAGTCATTGATTGTCCACATTAAAGCTGCTCGCAGTTGAAAATTATCCTTTCTTGACACATCTAATGTACAAATCCCCTCCTTCCACAACATATTCAACTCTTGTATTAGTGGTTGAAGATATAAGTCAATGTTGTGCTTTGGATTACCGCGAAACCTTATCACCCTTACTGTTTCTTCTCCATCTAGAAGTTTCACAAATATAACAGCAAGTTGCATTCGCATTATTCCCCCAATATATCAAACATCCGTTAGGACAACAATCTATCTTCCCAACGGGTAATCCAAGGGCAGCTATTTGTTTTTTCGTTTCGTAGAAGCTGTTTACCATCGTATTCTCTTCTGATAACACTTCGTTCACAATAGCACAAATATCATGCACCATCTGGAAACACACTAAAATTCATTTTTAACACCTAAATATAATATAATAATATAATTATTCAACTGATTAGTAAGTTAATGACAATAAAAATATATAAAACAATTCATGAAAGTAACAATATATGATAATAATATAATTATTCTAATAACAATTATTAAGGAAAATTAATGACAATTAAAATAAAATATAAAACAATAAAAGAATATAAAAAACTCAAGTAAATAACAAACGAAATAAAATATGTACTAATTAAATAAAAAACCTCTTCTAATTCTTTAGTTACCGAAATATACGATACATAATAATTTTGCGTGTTATTTATAGAAAATATGGCGACAACACGGCCATGAGAAACCCATCGCCATGTTTTCAAATTCAAATTGAAAAAGTGGCGGCGACCATATGGCTTCCAAGCCACCATCGCCTATGTTTATTAAAAAAAAAAAATTTACGGTCTACTTGGCGACTAAATCGCGACCACAACTTGAATGTCACAAAGAATTATTTAAAAAAAAAAACAAAAAAAAATTGGCGATCATAGGGGGCGACCACATAGCTTGTCACTAGATAATAAAAAAAAATAAAAAAATAAAATAAAAAAATATTAATAAAAAAATAAAAAAAATAAAAAAATAAAAAAAATAAAAATAAAAATAAAAATAAAAATAATAATAACAATAATAATAATAATAATAATAATAATAATAATAATAATAATAATAACAACGTTGTAATAATACTAATAATAACAATAATAATAATACTAATACTAATAATAAAATAATATTAATATTAATAATAATAATAATAATAATAATAATAATAATAATAATAATAATAATAATAATAACAACAACGTTGTAATAATACTAATAATAACAATAATAATAATACTAATACTAATAATAAAATAATATTAATAATAATAATAATAATAATAATAATAATTAAAAAAAATACTGCAAGCCGATTTTTTCCTTACTGCAGCGCGCAATCTTTTTTCATTTCCAAGATAATAAAAAAATTAAAAGCTCTTAGCGACGGATTGGCGACCACTGTGCCCGTCGCTATTTTGCTTTTCCATTTGGCAACGTTTCTTGCCCTCGCCTACCCATCGCTATTGGCGACCAACAAAACCCCTCGCTATTTTTCCATCGCTATTTTGATAGTTATTTGTAGTGTCTGTTCTGTATGGAAAATTTTCATTTTTCCAAAAAAAAAAGCATTGTCAAAAAGTTACTGGCAATTAATTTTAGAAGTATTTTCTTAGCTACAGTCTTTGGATTGAATCACTTTTGTTAGTTCTTTGTTTTTGTTTGTATCCTATCAAAATTATTATAATGTTAGTATTTTGTTGTCTTGTTTTCTTTAGAAAAAAGTTCAAGAAGATGGTAGAGCTCTTGAAATTTGGATTAATTTTGCTATGGTTAAATATGTGTTTATGTTTTTGTTTGGCCATATGAGACTCTAAACCCTTAATTCGCCACTGATCATATGTTGTTTTGTTGGTCATAATTGCGTTTGAATATGACTAAATATCGATTTAGGGTTACTTTTAATTTCTGTTTATTTAAGTTTTGTTGTGTAGCATTGAGTGTAATCTTCATCAACATTGAACTCTCCACCTTTCCTATTTACTCTCTACCCTATCCTACCCTTTCTTATAGTTTCTAAGGCTTTTATCTTATCCTATCCTATTCTATAAGCTCTAAAGCTCTAACTTACCCAACCCACCCTAAGGCCCCTACCCTTCACTATGGGCGTTAATACCCCTATCCTAACCTATCCTAAGGCTCTCAAGCGCTAGCCTATCCTACCCTATAGACTCTAACGCCCTACTCTATCCTACACTATAGGCTCTAAAGCCCTACCGTTCCTAACCTATGGGCTCTTAAGCCCCTACCCACCTAGCCCCTAAAGACCCTTACCCCATGACCCTTAAGACCCACCCAAAAGAGCCTTAAGATAATCTATGCCCATATGGTCAAGCCTTTAAATATACAAAGGCGGCAACAAATAAGAGTACTTAAACATAGAACTTACATGGGAGTGTATTTATAAGATGGTAGTAGGCTTGCCTTTCTTTCACTATTCGATGGGATGGGGGATGTAAATCATCTAAAAATAGACAAAGTGAGCCTCGTATGATTGTTTCTTTTTGTGCCTTAGCATGATCAACAGGATGGAGTTCTTTATTATTGCAATTAATATGTACTTCAACATCCAATGATTTATTTCCTGTTTGTGTATAAACATTTGACCAGATGATGCAGTCGCCAATCTTCAACAGTGGCACATCATGAGTTATGTAAGGCCGGCAACATTTATGCATATAAAACAATTAATTAGGGAATAATTTAAATTTAAACTTTTCTAAATTCTAATTTACAAATTTATTTAAAATTTTGGTACAGGATAGCCTGATAGGTTGGGTTTAGAAAAGGAGGGCTAGAAAAATGGAGATAGAATCCAACTAAAACATGATTATGTATTTATAAGAGATAGTAGACTTGCATTTCTTTCACCAAGGGATGTGGGATGTGAAACATACAAAAATAGATTTTCATCCATTTTAGGATTCAAAATTATACGAGACTAGTTTATTTGTTTAAGAAAAGTATATAAATACTATATATTTTAATAAAATAATTACTTTGGATAACAATTCAACTTATTAAAATGTTTAAATCTAATTTAACTCTAAAATTATACTAAAATATATTTTTGATTTCCATAAAATAAAATAAATTAACTATTCATGAATAAAATAAGCTTATTTTTAGTTAGGTTAAATCAATTTATTTGGTTTTAACTTTGACCTAATTCAAATATCATTTAATAATTTAAATTAATATATATTTTAAAAACAATTCTTGACTAACATATAAATTTTTTTTAAAACAATTAAACTCTTCATGAATCTTATTTAATTTATTAACGGTAATAATACATAATTTTTATCCTTAATTGCAAATTAATTATAATAATAATAATAATTTTTTCCTTAAATGCAAAATTATAATTGAAAAAGGGATTCAATATTGGTATATATAAAAGGAATTGTCATATTTATAGAAGTTCACACATGCATTATGATTGAATAATTTTAAATATCAGTTAATTTGTTTTCATTTTTACTTTGAGTTTCAGTATTATAAACAAATATGATTAAATTGTGTAAATATTCTATTAATATAATCAATAGTTAATTATTTTCTTGATTACAAAATTGCAATGTAAATATTTTTCATCCAATCAAAAAAATAACAAATAATACAACCATTTATATCTGCCACTTGTTATACATCAAAATTAATATATTGTATGATTGGCATCCTCTTCATTAGCTTATGAGGGGCACTCTCACTCACCAAAGATCGCAACTTAGAGTTTAAGTCCCTACCTACCCTATAAGCCTTAAAGCCATATCATATCCTACAATATGGGTCCTAAAGCCCTAATCCTCCCTTATCCTACCTTATAGGCACTTAAGGAAAATTTGAAAAAAGTAAGACGATTTAACAACTTTTTTCTCAAAATAAGCTCCGTGAAAACTTATTTCCCAAAATAAGCGTCCGTACATCCAAGCCTAGCCTCGGGAAGAGTCGCTGTTAGTAACAGCGAAAGTGAAAAAAAAAATTAAAAGCCCAAAGTCGCTGTTAGTAACAGCGACTTAAAAAAAAATTTTTAAGCCCAAAGTCGCTGTTACTAACAGCGACTTATAAAAAAAAATCTTATTAGCATATGGTAAAGTCACTGTTCACTGTTGATAATAAAATCAATTATAAAACTTTCAATAATCAAAATGTAAATAATCAAATCTTATTTCACAATATTTTAACTGTATCTTAATACTTCAATGAAGAACTAACCATTTTCTCTCATAAAGAAGAAGAATGACCAGAAGAGGATTCTAAAGGTGCACAAGCACAACTTTTAAGATTTAAACATTGAACTTTATTAATTCCATACTTCAATCTACAGAATTCACTCATTTGTGCACCAATTTGCAATTCACCTTCCGGATTTCAGAGAATGGAAAAGGGTTTGTCATGTTAATGACAAGAGTAAAGAAGCAAGAAATCCAGAAGAAACATTTTAAATCCGGAAATCGGGAAGAAAAAATAAATTTGACAAATGAAATTGACAACTGAAAAAAAAAAATTTTTTTTTTTAAGTCGCTGTTAGTAACAGTGACTTTAGGCTTTTAATTTTTTTTTTAAGTCGCTGTTAATAACAGCGACTTTGGGCTTTTAATTTTTTTTTTTCTCTTTCGCTGTTACTAACAGCGACTCTTGTCGAACCTAGGCTTGGATGTACGGACGCTTATTTTGAGAAATAAGTTTTCACGGAGCTTATTTTTGAAATTAAGTTGTTAAATAATCTTATTTTTTTCAAATTTTCCACACTTAAGTTTGTACCGTACTCTATCCTATCCTATGACCCTAAAGCCCCTATCCTCCCCTAGCCTATGGGCTCTAAGGCCCATATCTTTCGGGCTCTAAAGCCCCTACCTTATCCTACTATGGGCTTTACCAATCTAGCCCTTAAAGATCCTTACTTTATGACCCTTAAGCCCCTACCCAATAAACCATAAAAACCCATGCCCATATAGTATACACTTTTATACCCTACGACCATTGCTTCTATGCTTATGTTCATTAGTTTTGTGCTTATCAATGAAGTTATTATACTCAGTAATATGAGGTAGATTATTTTATTTATCTTCTTCGTTATTATGTGGTAAGAAAAGGATTTTAATACGTTCATTATTGTCTTTCAAATCAAATAATGAAAAGAAAAGAAGTTTTCATGGAATTTATCATCTCTTGATGTGTATATTATTTTGGTATTCAAGCAATATAGCTTATATGCTTTTGGCTTTTGAGAATAATCAATAAAAACACTTAGTTGTGCGTTTGGTTCAAACTTAGTTCTACCTTGTTTGAGTGTTGACGTGTAACACAAACATCTATAGGCCTTCAGCATATCATAAGATGGTTTTTTTTATTATATAACCTTTCATAAGGTGAAATATTATTCAAGATGCTTGAAGGCATCTTGTTTTAAACACCTCTACTTTTAACTAGTGGAGTTGGTGTTGGCATTATTCATAAAATAACTTGATGTGCAATTTTCTTTGTATGAAAGAAAAATATTAATTCGTAATAATTCATCATGAAGATAAATAGAAAATAGTTGAGAGCTAAAGCTGGAGGTGAAGTTTCTTGTGCATTTTATGAACTCCAATCCTGAGGAGAAAGATTGGTCACACGTGACCTTTACATATGTAATACGAAAAATACTATGCTAGTACACTGACAGCAGCAATGAAAGGACAAAGGACAATGAGAATATTCTTCTGCATACATAGAGGAGCAGTGGAATGAAGAGTGTACAACCCAAAAACAAAAAAGAGACCCAAGCATAATTAAAGGTACAATACAATAGTAAGAAGGTGTGTAGGTGCACACACAACATGTGTAACACCCCGTCATTTATCGGGTTTAAAAATAAAATATAATATAATAAAATAAAATATAACAAAATAAAATAAATAAGTGATATTAAATTATATTATTTTACGTAGTTAATTATAAGTAACAAAGTGGGGTATTTTTAACGGTAACGAGTTTAATCGCATGACGTTTTGTTTCAATTGTAATAATAACACAATAATTACTCAATTAATTAAATGATTAATTAAAAAAAAAAAAAATAATAAGGGGGAATTTGGAAGGGGTGGCCGGTTATTGTGAGGAGGAATGGGAGGAGTTTGTAACTCCTCTCATAAGTGAGTATTATGGCACATTAAGCTCACCTCTTAAGTGCCTATTAATTCTTAAGCATCATTTGAATTTCCTCACATTTCCTAAGCTTTCAAAGTGAACAAAATTCAGAAAATTTTCCTCTTTTCTTGTTCTTGTTTCGGTATTCAAGAAGAAAAAAAAAAAAAAAACTTTGTTCAATCCAATCTTCAAATCAAAGGGTAAGTAAGTTGAGTTGTTATTTATAAATTTTATTTATAAGAAATTCTAGTATGAGATTATATAATATTTCTTTCAATATGATGACATCCTATGACTTATTAGGAGGATTGAGTATTTTATATAAGTTTTCTTTAATAATCCTTTGATAAAATTGATTTGTTAAAAGGGTTAAATCATATTTCTGTTATGCAAATTTTCCTTGATTTACATTCTTTAACAAAGTTTAAATTTGTTATAAGAATAAAGTCTATTCAAATGTTAAATTGAATTTATTTTACGATTTATATTTCTCTAACGAGATTTTAGTTTGTTAGATGAAATTTTAAGTGTATGGATTAAGTGATGTAATTATCCATGAGTTTATAAATCCTTTAACAAAATTTGATTTGTTTAAAGGATTGTCCTTATATATATATATGTTCGATTTTAAAAAAAAAAATGTTGGTTTATGATTCTCTACAAAATTTAAATTTGATAAGAGGATCAAATATTTAATTTACTTATCATGGTTATGAAATTTTAAATGTTTTTGAAGATCTTGATGATGAGTATGTCTTAAGTTGTTAGCCTTATGTTTTGATGATGGCTTAGATTGTTGATGGGACTGTGTATTGCCAAATGTGTGGAAATATCAAGTGGTTGTGTGATAGGAAATTGGTCTTGTTTGTTTTATTTTAGTAGAATGAAAATTCGGTTTCGGTTGATATGTAGGTTATGAGATTTAAAAAAAAAAAAAAAGAAAGGATTTAATAATTCGAATAATAAAATAATAAAAAAATAATAATTAAAGAAAAAGGGGATTCCGGACAGCAGCTGCTGCCTCGGTAGTGGCGCCCCGATCCGGGTATCGGGTGTGTTCCGTTGTGGTTTTATTTAACCGATGTGTTTTTAAACCTCGTTAAAACGCTTAAAATAATTAAAAATAGTAATCGGATGCTAGAAATTATGAAATTTGGTACCCAAGATAATTGATGCGTTCCGGACGCAGCGGTGAAGTCGGATTTTTAATTTGAATTTTCTAAACTGTCCGATTTGGCCATAAAAGTTTCTGGTCAGAATGGGAATTTTGGAGCGAACATGAATTGGATGAAAACATTTGAAATTATCAAGTCTTTGTGATACTTTAGTAGTATGGAGTGGATTGTTTGTGAAAACCCGTTATTAAACGTGGTCGTTTTGTGTGTTTGTAATTAGGACCTCGATTCATAAGAGGGTGAAATTCTTGTCGTGCTTGAACGTTGTTTGGAATTGCTGTGCTTAAAGGTACACGCTTAGACCATACTGTTTATATGGTTGTGCAAGTAATGTTGTTTTATTCCTAATCGAGGCATTGTAATCACATAAGGATTAGACACCTCAAATAATATGAAATGATTATGTGGAAATTGAGAATTTATGGATATGTTACCCAAAAGGGTTAACAAATGAATTGGAAAATTATCAACTATTTTTCCCATGGCATTCAGGGATCTTTATGATCACCATGGGGGTATGCATACTTAGCCTTTGGCGACCCGAACAGGACGGGCAACGTCTTAGGTAGGTGGTTGCCTTGGGATTAGCTCTCCTAAGTGTATTCCACCAAAACAAATTGGAAATATGACTTGCACGACCCGCACATGTCGGGCAACGTTGCAAGGTTGGAAATAATGAACAAAGATTACATAATAGAGCCTTTGCATGCTAGGGTAAACACAATGCTTGTATTCAACCTGTTTAATATATGTATGAAGTCTCTGACGTGTATTGGTTGTTCTTTGGAACCTGCTACGTGTTATCATACGACGTGCAGCAGGTTAATCGCAGGAGGGGGCTGGAGTGAGGATTCAGCTTAGAACCCGTAACTATCAAGTCTAGACTTACTTTGTAATGAGTCTAAATAATTCAGTTTATGTAACCAAAGTTTGTGATGTTTTCTTTTATCTCGTACAATTTTAGTTAGTCTAGAGGCCGATGGGCTCTCGAGTTGTATGTAAAGACTTCCGCTGTTTGTTTGGTTTTGTTTCGTTTAGCGCTATTTTCTTTGTTGACCATATTCCTTTACCGTTGGAACGTTGACGATCCGAGTAAGGATGAGTTTTCTTGCGTCCGTTTGTGAGCCGGATTCATGTTCTCACATGATATTCCAGGTCACTTAAACCGGGCCGTTACAACATGAGATGAGTATCCTTCAACACCCCCCCTCCCCTCTCAAGCTGGGAGTGGAGGTTGACTGAAAACTCATAGCTTGGACAGAAGTTGTTGATGCTGAGATGTCAGCAACTTGATTGTTTGTTGAGATGTATTGAGGTTTGATAACACCTGAAGCCTGTTTATCACATATGAAATGATTGTCTATCTCTACGTGCTTTGTATGCTCGTGATAGACCGAATTAGCAGCAATGGATAGAGCATCTTTTTTGTCACATTTCAATGATGTAGGACCAATGTGCTTAAGACCTAACTCCTTGAGAAGTTGAGTAAGTCAGAGAACTCCACAAGTAGTTAATGCCAAGGCCCTGTATTCAGCTTCAGCAGAGCTCCTAGCCACTACAGATTGCATTTTGGACTTCCAGGAGATGGGAGATTAGCCTAATAAGATGCAAAAACCAGTAGTGGATCGTTTGGTATAGGGGTAACCAGCCTAATCACTGTCAGAATAGGCTATGAGTGAACAAAGGAGGAAATGGCAAGGAGGATGCCTTGAGAGGGATTGGTTTTAGGGTATCTGAGTACCCTTTTAGCAGCCTGCATATGAATAATGGTGGATGGTTGGTGCATAAACTGACTTAGGATGTGAACAGCAAAGCTTATGTCTGGCCGGGTGAGGGTAAGATATATCAGCTTCCCAATGAGTTGTTGATATAATACAGGATGTGGAAGAGGTCACTAATAGTAGTGTGTAGCTAGACATTGGGGTCTAAGGGTAATTTGAGGGGTTTGCACAAGTGCATGTGGTATTCTAACAGAAGATCAATGGTGTATTTATGCTAAGAAAGGAATATTCCCTGGAGACTTCTATCAACTTCTATGCCTAAGAAATAATCTTAGGTGCCCAAGGTCTTTTATGTGGAGCTGGGTGGCAAGGAAAGTTTTGGATTGAGTAATGGTAAGAGTGTCATTGCTAGCTATTATAAGATCATCAACATACACAAGGATAACAGTGTGATGATGATTGTTGTGTTTAGTAAAGAGGGAGTAGTCACTCTTGGACTGTATGAACCCAGATGATTGAAAAGCTGATGACAATCTAGCAAACCATTGCCTGGGAGCCTGTTTGAGTCCATAATGAGCTTTTTGAAGTTTGCATGCTTTGTGAGGGTTTTGATGACAGTATCCCATAAAGATAGAAGTATCAGAGGTGATAGGGTTTCCAGGTCCAGAATAACTAAGTGGAAATGCCATATATACTGTCTCATCCAAATGCCCATACAAGAAGGCATTTTTGACATCCAATTGGTATACCTCCCAATCTTGTAAAGCAGCAATAGAAAGAAGGGACCTTACAGTGGTTAATTTTGCTACAGGAGCAAATGTTTCTAAGTAGTCAATGCCATGCTTTTGTTTATTTCCCAAAATCACCAGACGAGCTTTATGCTTTTCAATGTTACCATTAGGTAGATATTTTATTTTAAACAACCATTTGCAGCTAATGGGTTTTTTCTGGGAAGGAAGATCAATGACTGCCCAAGTCATATTTTCTTCTAGAGCTCGAAGCTCTTTATTCATTGCTTGAATCCAATAAGGATGGGATAAGGCTTCAGTGTAGGAAGTGGGGTCTGGGTGATTGGTTAAGGTTGAGAGGAAGCAGGTAAATTGAGGGTTAACATTGGTGATGGTTATGTTAGAGATAGGGGTGACATAGTCGTTGAGCTAGGGGGGAGGTTGAGTTGTTCTGTGGATTTTCTAACAATTTGAGGATGATTAATAGGTGTGGGTGGCTGAGAGGAACTGGATGAAGGGGATGTGATATCAAATGATGTACATGAGGAATGGGGGATTATAGGACAAGGTGGAAAGGGAGGTTTATTAGGATCATCATCTGAGGAATATTCCCAGGATGGTGTTTGGTGTATTTGATGTTCATAGGAGGGAGATATTAGATGCTGAAGTTGCTCAGGAGAAAGGGTATAGTGAAGCACATGTTCAAACCATTTAACATCTCGAGACACAAATACCTTACTGGTGAGAAGATTAAGCAATCTGTACCCCTTTTAGGTGGCTGGATAGCCTATGAACACACATGGGACTCCCTTGGCATTAAATTTATCTGTGTGTCAATTTGGGTTATGAGCAAGAGCTGAGCAGCCAAAAACTCTGAGAGTGTTGTATGTGGGAGGAGTTTTGTGCAACATTTAATATAGATTTTTGTTTTGTAGATAAGAGTTGGAATTCTATTAATGAGATAGGCTGCAGTAAGAACACAGTCACCCCAATATGCCTTGGGTAAACCAGCTTGAAACCTCAAACACCTTGCCATCTCCAATATGTTTCGATACTTCCTCTCAACTCTACCATTTTGTTGTGCTGTATTAACACAACTGGTTTGGTGAATGATGTCATTGCTTTCATACAGATGTTTACATTGCTGATCTTTGAATTCCAATGCATTGTCCGATCTTATTGTTTTCACTTTGTGATTAAACTGAGTTGCTACAGTTTTCACAAATTTAACAAGTGCTTCAAAGGCTTCAGATTTGTGTTGTAGTAATGTCACCCCAAGTAGTTCTTGTATAATCATCAACCACAGTGAGAAAGAATGTATGCTTGCCTCGGGTTTGAACTTTATAAGGCCCCCATATGTCTATGTGAATGAGCTTAAATGGATAGGAAGTGTGAGATTGGCTATGAGGAAAAGGAAGCTTAGTTAGTTTGGCCATAGGACAGGTAACACATGTTGTTTAGATATTTGGGTATGGGTTAGATTTGATTTTGAGGTCCATGCTAGATAATTTTTAGAATGGTGCATGCTCTAATCTGAGATGCCACAGTATCATATCACTCTGCTTCTTTATTTCCACCCATCCATGAGTGATGTTCTCAGATGTTTGCTCAGCATTCAATCCAGCATGGAAGGTAGAGTGTGTGAGTGTTTCAACAATGTTTTTCATTTCATCATTCATCAGATAGTATAGCCCATTTTTGCCTTCCCCTATTCCTCTCAATTTCAAGGTATCATGGTTAATAATCATGCAATAATCAGTATAGAAATTCACTTTACATTTACCATAATTGGTTAATTGTTCACAGATAGAAAATTATGTTTAAACCAAGTACAACAAGCAGATTTTCAAGGGTTAAGCCATTTTTTAGTTTTATAATACCATATTTAGTGATTTTTGAGCATTCACCATTTGGTAGATTTATCTTCATTCCTTCTTTTACCATTTTAGCATTTTCAACACATCTATCATCACAAGTCATGTGATCACTGGCTCTTGAGTCTATTATCCACCTTGCATCAATGCTAGTTTCATCAGATAAGTTTCCCATATCTACAAAGCCTGTAAAGTTTTGCTCCATTTCATCATTAGAGAACATAGTCTTTTCTCGAGAGTTGGGCAAATTCCTTAGCAGTTGTTCAAGTTGTTGAACTGTGAACTCATTAGCTCCACTTTTATGATTGCTACCATGAGCATTAACAACCATCTTACTTCCTCTTGTCTTGTTATAATAATTATTCTGACTTTTTATACTGGACTCCAGAGTTGTCTCTAAACTCTCTTCCCTTAAGATTGTTCTTGAACTTTGGATGCCATTTTGGATAGCCTACCAATGTCCAACATTTCTCTCTCAAGAGTCCTTTCACTCCACATGTACCACAAATGGGAATATCACTTCTTCCCTTACTATACATGGCTGAAGATTCCATGATATTCTTCATAGGGTCAATGATGCTTTTTTGAGACTCTTCTTGCTGTCGAGTGTAGCAAGCAAACTCTACAGATGGTAAGGGAGTAATCTCCTCTCTTCTTTCTGTGTTTCAAGGATGTCAAGAAGTTTCACAACATCATCTGCTTCAGAAGACACAACAGGGAGTTGATCAAGGGAATCCAGTTCTTCCCACATCCCTTTCATGGTAGTATAATACTCATTGATGTTGCTATTGCTGTCTTGCTTCAGGCTATAAACCTCTTTGTTGAGTTTATACTTCAAGGATCCATTTGACACTGCATACCTTTTCTCCATGTACAACCAAATTTCCTTTGTTGTCATTATATACATGATGGTTTGTCTAATGAAGTTTGAGACAGACCCCAATATCCACCCAATGACTGTGTCATTACGTGTATCCCATAAGTCAGCTTTTACTCTATCATTTTCATCTTTTATCACATTTCCATTCACAAAGCCAAGCTTTCTCTTTGATGACAATGCTGTTTCCATTGACCTCCTCCAACTTCTGTAATTTTGTGTTTCAGTCATTTTATCCACACTAACTGTATTTGGTCCATCAGAACCATGAAGATACAATGGGTCTTGATGATTCATTTTCTCCATATAATATAAAAGATAGGGATACATATAAGAGAGAAAAAGAAAGAGGAAAAGAGAGAAAAAAAAAAGAGAACAGAATAGGAGAAGAGTGAGCAGGAGCAAGGTCAAGAGCACAAAAAGATTTTGGCACTAAAATCAGAGAGAAATAACCTACAACTCTGATACCATGAAGATAAACAGAAAAATAGCTGAGAGCTAAATTTGGAGGTGAAGTTTCTTGTGCATTTCATAAACTCCAGTCCCGAGGGAAAAGATTGGTCACACATGACCTTTACATAGGCAAAACGAAAAATACTATGCTAGTATACTGACAGCAGCAATGAAAGGACAAAGGACAATGAGAATATTCTTCTGCACACATAGTGGAGCAGTGGAATGAAAAGTGTACAGTCCAAAAACAAAAAATAGACCCAACCATAATTAAAGGTACAGTACAATAATAAGGTGTGTAGGTGCACACACAGCATAAGATGAGTATCCTTCAACACATCACATAATCACCTCGTGGGCCCATTTGTTTATATGAATTGATCATTGATGAATCAAACAAATACATATTTCTAGATTTTTCTTATTCATACCGAAAGTGCGATCATTTTTACATTTGGTTGGTTGCAAATGCAAAGAAATTTGTATTACTAACACATTATTCAACAATTGTAGTTGTGGTTCACATTTGATTATTCAATAATTTACAATATTTTGAATCATCGAATGTAAATTTTGAGCAAATACATATTTATTACCTTTTAAAATCAAAATTTACAGTAATTTGCAGAGAATTCAATACTAATATCAAAATTATTAATTGTTTCGTCCAACAAATTTTAAGTTTAAGTAAATATTATCATGTTGCAAACTTTCAATTTTTTATGGGCAATCTTTTATTCAACAAATCTTTTATGCAAACTTTCAATGCAACTCGTTTTTCAAAAACTAATTATACTAGAAAATACTAATTTTACTTACTACTTAAACTAATATACGTGGGACAAGCTTTAGTCTAAGTTTAGACTTAGACAACCAGTAGATGCACATACTCAAGTCATACATGAGTATATTTATAAGACAGTAGTAGGCTTGCCTTCCCTTCAGCTACCGATGTGGGATTTGGGATGTGAAATCATAGAGTAAAATCAAGGCTGCATCGCACCGCATCGCATCGTATCAATCGCGCTGTGAAATTTATCAAAATAAACAAATCAATAAAAACGCATTTTTGGCCCTATCAAGGAATATATTATGATTTCGACCGATATTTATAAGCGATATGATAACCGCATCACTTTCGTTATCACATTAGTGTTCTATTAGCCACATTTTATCAACATACAAAATTGACATTCTCTTCATGGGCTACAAACACCCAAGCGAAAAAATCTCTCACCAACGGTAACTGTTTCAGATTCTTCATTAATTTGTCCAATTCTCAATGTCTTTGTATTAATTGCTTTCTCTAACTTCAATGCTTGATTGCCATTGAATAATGGTGTCGTTTAAGAGTTACCAATACAATTCCATGTTGGATTAATACTTTTATATTAGCGTAGGCCGTAGAGTACTCCGTCATTTAGAATTTAGTCAATTTACCCTATTTTTAAAAAAATTATTAAAAATAATTACACGCAACAAACTTAAAATATTATATTTCTTAAAAAAAATTAAAATATTATTTAGCTTTTTATTTTAATTTCTTTTTTTTAAGAAGATAACCAAAAAATAAATAAAATGAAAAAATGCACTCGTGATAAAGAGATGTTAAATTAGTGAATCACGCTCTCTCGTATTGATTTAGTTTCTAAATATCACTATCAGGAGCAAATTCAATGAAATAGAAAAAATACATTTTTTTAAAGAACTATTTACACACCTGTTCAAATAAAGACTTATAGCAAGGTTATAAAAAAACGTTACTAATTAGTAGTTGTAAGAGTTACTAACTTTTTGTCTATTTCAACCGTTAACAATACAAAGAAAAAGAAAAAAAAGCTATAATTCTCTATTTTAAGAAAATTTCTATTTAATTCTTATATATTATTATATTTTTATAAAAGAGAATAATTCGTCTCATATGAAATTGTCATGTTGTTAACTTGTACAAGCAGCTCAATAAGTATTACTCTCACAAAAGGGAAAAGAAGAATATAACGAGTTATGCGTTAGAATAGGTAAGTTATAGCAATCATTTATTTATTTTTTACACATGCTTGAATCTTTTTTTTTTCGTTTTTTCGTGAATAAAGCTTTTAAAATTTATTTTATACCTGTTCAACATGTTCGTTCGTTTGGACCTCAAAAATTCAACAACTAATAATGATGGTTTTATTCAACAACATGTAATCAACAAAAAAAAAATTTGAAGTAAACATTACATGAAGATCGGTCGTTTGTCATTGTTGTAATCAAAGTAATAAATTTGTACTGATAATTTAATCACAGATATAAACCAAGAAAGAATGAAAAATAGTGAGCCAGAGAATGATTTATTTAGAGTAAATCACAAAGATAAACCAAGAGCGAGAATTAGATAATAATGAGAAAAAAAATATATTTTTGGGGAAAACGATTTCCTTTTTTTGTTTTTTGATTAAATGGTTTCTTTCATTAAATTTTTACTTTAAAAAACCCTCGTTATACTTTTTTAAAATCATTATTAAATCTAAGCTAGCCCATATATGTTTCATATTGAGATGATCTTAACTAACTAAGAAATATTGAACAGAGTGATATTCAGAAGTATTCTTTCACTAAAACAAATGGGAATATTTTGAGAATATAAATAGAACTTTGGATTACTATAAAAATATTATTATGATATTAAGGATTATATATATATATTGAATTAATAAATACTATAGATTATTTTAGGTGCATGAATTATAATTGATATTAATTATTAATAGATTTCCCTTTCAAAAAAAAAGTACAGACATAAAAAATATTAATCTATTATTTTTTGTTTGGAGTTTATTCTATTTAACTTATTTGAGATGTATAAATAATCAAATTAATTAGTCCAATCAAATTTAAGTTGGTTTAATTTGACTTAACAAGTACAAATTTATTATTATTTTATTTATATCAACTATTAATGCTAAACACAAATAATATTTTTTGTTAAAATTTTTAAAATACGTTTTTTTTATTATATTGGACCAAATCAAAATTTAATTGTGAGATATTGATTCAAATTATAAATTGTTTAGAATAATACTTTATTTTTTAGTTGATCCCAAATTAACTTTTGCACTATTTCGACATTTTATGGTATTTTACATATTGTAGCTAGTTTACAAGAAAAAAACATAATCATGTAAGATCTTATTTTACTCGTTTCGCGGTCTCGCTGCATATTTTTATATGCATTTTTAATAATTTTTAGTTATGAATGATTTCAAATATATAAACACTTCGACAAATATATTGAACTACGCTAAAGTTATCTAAAATCAATTTTAAAAATAAAAGAAATAGTAGATTATACTTTACTTGTACTTTTTCCGTTCCAACTTACTTGCAACATTAGCCATTAGAATTATTACACTATTTATTAATCACCCTTAATTTGCGATTAGTTTTTTAATTTATATATAAATTAATATATAATCAATTGAGATCTTATTTAATTCATCTCAATGCAACAATTATTAATATTTAATTTTTTATAATTTTTAATTATATATAATTTAAGATATTAATAATTAAATTAATAATTAAATTAGTATATAAATTGTGTGAAAAAAATCAAACCTCGAGAAGTAACTTTATGAGAGGCCAACTTGATAGGGTTGCCCATGGGAAACTAAATCTTTTTTATTTTTTTTGTTTTTAGTCAGACTATTTAGGTTTATTGAGTTGTCTTCTCACTTTCTAAAAACATAACGGCTATATTTTTCCCCACGTGACAACACCACAGAGGTTGTTTGTCATTTGGCGGGAATAGGTGGTTGTAGGTCCCACTATTTTCCAGTTGCCATAAGAGTCTTTGTCGTTGACTAAAACCCCCTCCAATTTTATCCAATGGACCCCACCCATTTCTTGGGTTATGAAAGTAGGAGCAATTTCTACTCAGAGATCAATAAAAATCAAATTGCAAATAAAACAAGCACCAAAAGGTATGAAAAAAAGTCCAAAATTAAATTTCATAGCAAGAAAGTCATCATTAGACTACACTAAATGACAGAAAAGTTCACAAAAAAGTAAAAAAATAAAAAAAAAATCTTACTGTCACAAATTACAATCCATTTGAATGAAAGAATTTTGGATTATGCAACAGTTTACACTTGGGAGTACAATTAAGCCTAATGAAATGGATTTAAATAGGAGAATGATGAGAAGTCGGGTCGGCTGATGAAGGTATATCAGGCCCGACCCGACAGCCTTCAAGCATGAAAACAATGTCAGCCATGGATGGTCTATCTAATGGGTCTGGTGCTGTGCATAGCAATCCAACTTTTATGCCTAACAAGAATTCTTCCCATTCTGATGATTCGGGATCGAGTTCGAGCAATCCGGGTTCTAAAAGCTCGGTAATTTGACCCCTTTGGAGCTGTCTTTTAACCCATTTCACAATATCTTCATCTTGTGTGAACATCATTGGCCTTTTGCCTGTTAGGAGTTCAAGCAACACGATCCCAAAACTGTAGACATCTGACTCTTTGGTTACTTCTCCTGTAAGGGATGCTTCCGGAGAAACATAGCCTAGTGTTCCGACTGAAGTAGTGGAACCCGAAGGATCAACTAGGGTTGCCAATGCGATAACGAGTTTTTCAAGCCCGAAATCTGATAAATGTGCCTCAAAATCAGCATCAAAAAGGATGTTTTGGGGCTTCACATCCCCATGAACCAATTGTGCCGTGTGAAGGAATGCTAACCCTCGAGCAATTCCTAGCGCAATGAGGTGTCGCATCGGCCAATTGAGGACATGACCGTCTTGGTGAGAAGCTTCTTGCAAAAGGGTCGCCAAGTTTCCATTAGGCATGTAGTCATACACCAAGAGACGAAGATCAGGAGGACCTGCGTAGTACCCACGAAGAACAGTTAGGTTCCGGTGTTTCACTTTCCCTAGAGCTTCAGCTTCTTTCTTGAACAAGCTTTCATCGAGTGTTCCGTCTGGCAGTCGCCTGATAGACAGAACCATTCCATCATTGTAACTAGCTTTGAAAAGCAGACCATATTTCGTCCTGCTCAAAACATTTTCCTCGTCGAAATTTCTTGTCGCTTCCATAGTCTCCGCGAGAGTGATCTTGTTATTGAACATAACAAGTTTAGGGCCTCCACTGCTGTCACTGCTGCCTCGGCCTGTGCTTCCGGTTCCAGTGACAGAGCTAGTCCGTGCAGGGCTACGCTTCTTCTCCTTCGTTGCGCCCTCTCTTAGTCTCTTACGCCACCTTAAGAGACTAAACAAATAGAAGCAACAACACAATGCAAGTAAACAAGTTCCACCAATAATCAAAACTAATAACCAAATCAATCTCCTCTTAGCAGCCTTATCTAAGGCACATTTCTTATCCAAAGGCTGCCCACAAAGCTTCTGATTATCAGCATACGCCGATGGGTCACTAAACCTTGCACCAAGCGCACTCGGGATTGCCCCTTGCAAGTTGTTCCCAGATATATTGAAGTATGTCAATGCAGGGATGGCAGTGAGATTATCTGGTATCGAACCAGTCAAATTATTGTCAGAGAGATCAAGTGTATGTAACTTGTTCAATTCCGACAGCGAAACTGGTATGACCCCAGAGAGGTTATTCCTATTAAGCAACAAAGACTCAAGAGCCAAACAACTCGAAATTTGTTCGGGAATTCCACCGGATAAACTATTGTCACTTAAATCTAGCTTAACTAAACGCGAAAGGCGAACGACCTCATCAGGAATATCACCATTAAGAGAGTTAGATCCGAGTTCAAGAACTTGCAGATTCGAGCAATTTCCAAGCTCGGGTGGGATGGACCCGGAAATATCATTATGGGAAAAAGAAAGAGCCATAAGAGACTTCAAGTAACCAAATGTCGAAGGTACACTACCGGAGAAGTTATTGGAGCTTAAATTCAAATAGGTTAACCCCAGCAAGCTACTAAAACCCTCAGGAACATCCCCACTAAACTTATTCTCTTGCAATGCAACAACTTGTAGATTAGGCAAACTTGTTAACTCAGAAGGCAATTCTCCTGATAAATTCTGTTTACTTAAATCCAAAACCTTAAGCTTAAAAAGATTACCAACACCATCAGGGATTTTACCACTTAACTCATTATTACTCAAATTAAGAACAGAAATCTGCCTTAAATCTCCAATACTAGCCGGAATCTCCCCGGAAAATCGATTCCCACCAATGCTCAATGCAGTCAAATTGGTCAACTTAACTAACTCCATTGGCAATTCACCAGTTAACCTATTATCACTAACATCAAGACTCTCAAGTCCTGAAAGGTTCCTAAAACTCGACGGGATCATCCCCGAAAACTGATTCCTAGCCAATGATAGAGTCTTTAACCCTAACATTTCACCTAAAAAACCAGGTAATTCCTCAGAAAATTGATTCCCACCCAAATCAAGAACCCTTAAATGACTACATTTTGTGAACTCAACAGGCACATTCCCACTTAGAGTATTATTACTTAATCTTAGTTCTTCAAGCTTAATAAGATTACCAAACTCTTTAGGAATCAACCCATTGAAAAAATTTCCAGATAAATCCAAATTGACCAATGTACTACTTAAATCCCCGAACCAAACAGGCAAAAACCCTTGAATTAAATTCCCTTGAAGATCCAATTCCCTCAAAGAACTCGAACACCCACTTTCGAATTCTCTGATTCCTGTAAACTTATTAAAACCTAACTTTACAACCTTCAAACTAAATGAAGAAAACCCAGAAACATTACAAAAAACACTCGAAGGGATAATCCCTGAAAGGTTATTATGACTCAAAGAAATCATCTCAATTCTTGGTAAATCCGGAATACCAGATGGCAAAACCCCAGCAAGAAAGTTACCATCAGCAGTAAATTGAACAAGTGAAGAACAATTAGAAAGAGCAGCAGGAATAGTACCAGAAAGCAAATTGAAATCCAGAGATAAAAACTTCAACTCTTGTAAATCACAAATAGAAACAGGAATCGTTCCTTGAAGTTGATTATAAGATAAGTTAATAAGTTCTAAAAAAGGAGAGTTTGAAGAGAAATTTCTGGGTATTTCACCGGAAAATGAGTTAGCGGCTAAATCAAGGTATTGAAGATTGGGAGGAAGAGAAGGAAGTGGGCCCGAAAAGGAGTTGTTAGAAAGGATGAGAGTAGAGAGAGAATGAAGTGAGGAGAGAGAAAGTGGGAGAGAAGAGTAGAATGAATTTGATTGGAGGAAAATGAGCTGAAGGTGAGAGAGAGAAGAGAGGGAAGAAGGGAGCGGGCCAGAAATGGAGTTGTGACGGAGGGATAAACGGCGGAGGTAACGGAGGTTAGAGATTTTAGGGGAGAGAGTGCCGGAAAGATGGAGAGAAGGGAGACGGAGTTCAATGACGTTAAAGGTGGTGGAGCAAGTTACACCCCGCCAGTCACATGGGGCGGATCGGGTCGACGGATCCCACCCGGAAAGAGCTCCGGTTGGGTCGATGAGGTTGAGTTTAATGGAGGTGAGAGCGTCGATTTCGACTGAAACGGTGGCGTTTTGGGAGGTGGTGGAGGATATTATGGAGAGGATGAGGAGGAGGAGGAGGAGTAATGTGAGCTTGAAAGGTTTAGCCATGGAGTAAAAGTGGAGGACAGAGAAAATATTGGTGGGTTTTTATGTTTTAATGTAGGGAGGAGTGTAGGTTAGCAGAAGGGGAAGCCATGGTCGTTGTGGTACTCTGCGCACTCTGAGTAGTAAGGGAAGTGAAGATGTTTCAGGTAGTGAGAGAGTGATGAAGGTTTCACTTTTTTTTATTAGGAGAATAAAAGAGAATGGATACATAAAATAATAATTAAGTAAAATGTTAAAGAAATTTGAGTTTGAAAAAGAATAATAAAAAGGAAAGATGGAAGGTGGAGTGAAGTACTCTATTTTTTTTTCTTCCTTATTTATTTTTTCACAGTTTTTAAAATAAATTTTAAGTCTTAATGTCTCTAAATAAATAAAAAAAAGTATATATTAAGACGAATCTAACGAGATTTCACATTGATATATTTTATCATCTATATGTATCTTAAAAATCTTAATTATATTCCTTCCTCCAAAATAAAATATTCTAAACGGGAAGAACATTAGAAAACTGAGCAAGTATATTTTACTGTGAACTTGCGAAAAATGTAATTTATTGTCTCTTTAAATTTTTTAGAAGATGCAAATCTGATTTACAGTTTTGTTATTTTGGATTTATAAATTTTTATTAAATATTTTTTTTGTTGTTTTACCAACTAAAATGATAAAATCCAAAAATTAATCGAAAAGCCAATTTTTAAATAGAATTATCCCAAATTAATCCAATTAATTAAAATGGAGTATGACCCAACTTGAACTAAAATACCTCACATACAATTTACAAAAATCAAAATTAAGTTGTCAAGCATATACTAAAAAATCAATTTAATCTCATCTTAAATATCACACTCAAAAGCCAAAATTTAAAAGTTACATCTCAATCTTCGAACAGAATAAAACTTAATTAATCTGGTGATAAAGTATCTACTAACAAATAAGCTATTCACCCTATGTGGTAAACAAATACTTCTTCCGTTTCAAAATCCTTACACTAAACACATTTTTGCGCAATCCAATTCGTTTGTTGGATTGTTTTTATCTGAAATTATACATAACTAAAAATTGTAAAAATTTAATATTATGAAAATATACGACGAAATGAATAAAACAAGATCTCACATGACTAAGTTTTCTTTTATATAATAACCGAACTATGTAATTCACCATAGAATAATAAATAGTGCAAAAATTAATTTAGTGTATTTAACATGAAACCAAGGAAGTAATTAGAAAAATAAAGGAAAAATGGGGTTTAAAGAACTAAAGAAAGAGGGAAAGATGGGAGGAGTCAACAAGTGTGGCTATGCGGTCTACTAACAAAAATGAGACTATGCTTTTTCTTTTTTCTTTTCTTTTTGTATTTGGGGTTTTGTTGTCAATTTGAACTTCCCACTTGGCAGGAAAGTCAAGAATTGATTTTGGTGTTATTACAAAGAGCTAATGAATGTGCTGAGTACTCCATATAACACCGTAATTAATTCATTCTCTTTAATTATCGTTATTTATCTTCTTTTTTAATTTTATTTTTATTTTTTTATTTGTATGTATTTTATTTATTCTATTTATAAGTTGTAGGTTTTTTTCTCTTTAAAGATCTTTTTTGAGCTAATAAACTCCTTGACTGCACCCTCTTCTATGGGTATATAAGTTGCCGTCATTCTTTCTTCTCCAAACCTAAGTGAGATACACTGAATATGATGAAGATGATGAATGTGATTTCGACATAAAATTCTCATTAATGTAGTTTTAAATGGTATAGTTAAAAATTAATATTAATATTCATTAAAATTTTTTATTTTTAAGATCATGAAGTATGTCATAATTCTAAAATAAATTCTCTTTTAAATTTTGGAAATTAATGTTTAGACTATGGAGGTAATATGTACGTTATATAACTTTAGTCATGAAGTATTCCACTAGTGCTACTTTAATGTTCTTATTTGCTGTTTCAAACAATTTTATTTGTTGTTTCATTTAGAGAATTTTTATATTTATAATGCATTTTTGGATATTATTAGTCTTAGTAATCTTAATTTTTAATATTTTTTAAAACTTATGTTATTAGCTTATTATTTATTAACTTTATTTTAATCTTTTCATAATGCATATGATTAATATATGTTTTTCACTAACTTTATTTTAATATTTTTTTAATGTTTATAATTCTCTTTTTTTTTTTTTCTACCAAATCGATTTTATAAACTATGTATTTTAGTGATTATAATCCCCACTTTTTAATTGACTTTATAAATATTCAATAAAATAATATTTTCACCATTTAAAAAATTCAATACCGTTTCTTAATTATGGTAAGCATTTCTTATAAAAACAACAAATAGGAACGGACAAATATGAGATATAAAACAAATATATTTTTTGTTCCAATTTAGTCATATGTTAGATATTTTCATTTTTCATACTATCTACACTCAGTCATATGCTATTTTATCCATCTTATATGGTTAATTACATTATTATTCTTTTGAATATGATTTCATATATAATACCCTCTAAAACTTAAGTATCCTACTAAATCCAAATCCAAATGACCAAATCTATAAATCTCAAAGTATCAAAATAGATTTTGGCCTTATTGAAAAGGGTTGACATAATTACTATTAGAAGGACAAGAGGCTTTTGCTATTAACTGAAGTTGTTGGATGAAATTCATTAGTTGAAAATATTGATTAATAAGCCAGTTGTTTAAGCTAGTTATGTAGGCCTGTTGTTAAGAAGATGTTTGGTAAAAGTTATTTGTTAGTTGTTAGCTATTTATTGAAGAAAAAAAGACTAAAAACCAAAAGCCAGTAAAAAAAAGCTACTTTAACTAGTTTGGAAAAATTAAAATTAATAATCAAACCTTTCATCCATCTGTTGTGAATAGTTTCAACTTTTAAATTATTTTTTAATAATCCAATCTTTGCCTTTAGTTTGCTGTCAGCATACTAATAGGGTATGCTGATAGCAAACTAAAGGTAGATGTTGGATTATTATAAAATAAAGGGGTATGCTAATAGCAAATTAAAGGTAAAGGTTGGTTATAAAAAAATTATCTAAAGGTGATTGGGTGAAAGGTTGGATTATTAATATTAATTTTTTCTAGTTCTTTTGGTTTTCGCTTAAAAGCTAGTTTTTTAGCTAGCTTAAAATTCATTTACCAAACACTTTTTTTTGCTGGTTGACCAACAAATAAACCAAAAATCAAAAGTTATTGTCAAATACCCCTTAAACTTGAAGTTTAGGCTAGAGTCAAACGTAGACTATTTTGAAATGCTTATGCTATGTTTTGGAATGATAATTTCATTAAGAAATTCAAAATTCGTCTCAAATTTAGGGTTTGACAAACCACAAAAAGTTCTTATTTGGATTTGAGTCAATTTCATAATTATTTTTAAAAATAGTTAAAATTGAGAATTTGAAAATGACTTCTTAAACCTTATTATTTTCAAAATTTTCATTCTTATTTTATAATTAAAATCAACAATTTAAAATTAAATACTTCCTCCATTTTTTACTTGCACTCTAATTATCTACTTTTATACTCTTTATTATTTTATCAAAGCTTTATACTCATTTTTAGTTCTCTTGATATTATCAATACGATAAACATATTAATCGAATAAAAATGTATTTAGATGTAAGTAAAAAAATACTTATTCTTAAATACAAGCATAGAAAACTTTAATTTCTCCATTTTCACTTCTTAATTAGATTTAAAAATAAATTTGATAATCTTATCTTATAATCATCTAATTTCAAAAGCAACATACATGAATGAATCGCAAGTCCGTCTTCACCGCTTAAATCAATTATTGATGAGACAATAAGACAGTACTTAGTTCAGAAAGGTCTAAACATGGGCCCCACTAAAATTTTTGTTAATTTAAATCTCTCTAGATTTGTTATGATGCACGTGTTTATTTACTTTGATCCTGTAATTTCAAATTTGTATTATTGCGGATTCAAAAATCGCTCATGAAATTAAGACCTTAGTTATTAGGTGAAAATTTTAAAACAATTTATCTTAAAATTGTAAATTATGTGTCTGTATTATTAGTTTATTACTAAAGGAAAAATCTTACCGAATATTGATATTCCACAAGATAAAATATAAAATGAAAAGTGGTAAGAAAATAAGACTGCTACAATACTTCGTCAACTTTAGATGGTATCATTGATAAGTACTTTATCTAATAAAGCATAGAGTTTCCCCAACAGGAGTAAAAGTTATTTGTATATAATGCTCTTCTGAGCAACAAATGAGAAGGTACGCACCTAAAGGTGTGGCTGGCTCTACGCGAAAAGGTAAGAGGGACTACATAAAGAATGATAACGGTTAGAATTTAAAGTCAAAAGAGATATTCCTGAGTTCCATCAGGTATCTAAACTCTAAGTCAACTATGAAGCATAAAATACTCTTCCATTCATAACCTTCAAGGTAGCTAACTTTCATTCTAGAGAATAAACTATTCTTCGTCAGCATTTACGTGAACTTGTTGCTCTCAACCATTGACATTTGGGATATCATTTATTCTTGTGAGACGAGAAGCATTTATTAAGGTCTCACGGTATAGTGTACTTGGGATTAAGCTTGTTAGGTCTTTAATTCATACATTCACTAATTTAGGCATCAGAGCAAGTACTCTTAACCCCTTTTTACTTGTGCAAATCTGGTCATTATAAAGGCCTTATTGCAAGAAGAGTTAGATTGCAATGACAAGTCTCTCGACTAACAACCTCTCTCTCAAACAAATAAACCTAGCACTAACCCAGCCCTCTAACCCCTACAGTTTTCCCGTCCACAACATCTCCAAAACTCATGGCTTCATTACAATGTGAGCCCCTATATTAAATATATCAAGAAAACAGAAAAACCTAAGATCAAGGAACTGAAAAAAGATTAATTCAAAAATAATAACTAACTTTCTCCTAAAAAATACCCTTCTTTCCAACAAATATAGCATACATATTGGGCTCCTTGGCATATGGAGATAATCGCAAAGCCGCTACATTTCACATTGCTTCAAACGTGGTGAATTGGTAATATCTTTTTATTTATTTTTAGCGCTAACGGAATAATTGTCTTAATTTTGTAAGATATTAGATCAAAATTCCGAATAAGGACTTTAGGATTCTGATTTTTCGTACAACACATTAAAGGGTGTTTGGTATAAAAAGTGAAATTGTAATTGGAAAAAAACAAACAAAAATAGATGAAGGTACGTAAAGTGTTTTTGTCATAATGATATAGTCGTCTATAAGAACAAGAGATGTAAAGAGATGAAAACAACAAAAAATTAATGAATAAATTTAATAAAATTTACAAAACCTAGCATGGTTTACACATGCTAGACACAAGTGAGTAGATTTGACAAAATTATCTTTTTGCCTTTTGGTTTAACTGCGTGAAGGAAAAACCAAATTCCAAAATGATAGTCAATGAGTTGCAAAATAAAATTTTGAGGTTAATTAAGCAAATCCACCATTAAAGGCCGATGATTTTGGGAAAAAACAATGCTTTGATCTTTGCAGTTACATTGTTGTGAGATGAAACAAAAGTAAAATTAAAGATGCGAAAAGTATGGGCGGATTTAATGTGTAGCCACTGAGATCAACTCACATCCCTAAAAAACTAAATAAAATCAAATTATATATGTAAATATGTTTTAGATGAGTTGATAGTATATTGTCTTCCATATGTATGACTAGGGTTCAAAATCCATAAATTGCGTTTTACATAAAATAAACTTTAACATCACTTTTTTTCATGGATCCGACCCTGGTATTGAGAAGGAACAAATGAAGAAGTTTGGGTAAAGGAAGATATGAAGAAACAATTGAAGTAGAGCCTCTACTTATTTTAGAGCTGACTTGAGTAGTATGAAAATAAAATTTGTTTTCAGTGATTTTGAAAAGTAACAAAATAACGAATTGAAATACACACACCTCGGTAATAAATTGTGTTTTCAAAATCTTATACCAAACAAAGTGAAATGAATTCACTTGCTCTAATCCGTTTCCAAAAGCTAAAAATTCCATAAACACCCTTGAATTTTCTCAATGATAGTTGCATATTTTAAAACATCTTATCTTAACCACACCACTTTTGTCCTTCTCAATTATGGATGTTTTCAATGATTTTCTACCTTCTTTTTTGAGAAAATGCATGTACCATTTTCTTTAATCATCATTCATATATTTTTCTTCTCTCCTTTTCTAATTAATATTATATACACAATTTAAATTTTATATCTTAATTATCTCAACCAACCAAAGATAAAATTGTACACTCTATAATAATAATTGAGTTTTCTTTTAATCTCATTTATAGATGAAGTAGTGTAATAATTTGATAGTATTGATGAAGTTGAAGTATAATCCAACAACACAAGTACAAAATAAGTCAAATGAGTGTTTGAAATATTGTTGTCACTTTCACAAATAAACATCATATCATTTGAAGTGTTTTATAGTAGTGAAAAGAAACAACATGCCATGATTCATGCACCGTACTACTATTAGTAGAAGTATTTATTTTCTAGAATAATAATCCCGAATCGGACATGGATTGCTATTTCAACCAATTACATTTACTCCAATATACTTCCTCCGTTCCATAATACTTGCTATATTTTCTATTTTTGACAATTTTATATTACTTGCTACATTTCCTTTTTTAGTAATAAAACAATTATTTAAAGTTCTACCTACTCTTATTTTTATCCTACTCTATACTCTATATTCTATAATAAAAACTATATTATACTCTATAAAGTAACCTAACAACCTATTTTTCTTTTTTCTTTTTCAATTAACAATAATAAAATACTATACTCTATAAAGTAAACAATCAGCTACAGTGTAAGTCAATCACTTTTCTTAATACCCGTGCCCATGCAAATGTAGCAACTAAAATGGAACAGAGGAAGTACCTCATAGAGCATAATTGTTACTCCTATTTGATCCAAAAAACTTTTATATATATTCGTATTTGCACATCATTAATTCTAAATTTTGTCAAACCTATCTAAATTTTAAGAAATCTAAATTGATAGTTAAAACTAAGAGCTACTCTTATGAGAGACTTTTTTTGGTGAAGACGACCTTAAAATTAGTAGTTTATATGCTATATGCTAATAATTATATTAGTTGGGTTATGAAACACATATATAAGCCACGTCTCATGGTGAAACTATCTCACACAAAAATTTATAGTTTTTTTAAAGTAAAAGAAAAAATCATAACTCATTTTTTATATTCACTCTAATATTTAGAACATCTATTTCCTTTTAAATGCTCACATGATATCAATTAACTCATCTATCTAACAATATAAGTATGATCTTGCTAATATATGTCCTGGAGTGTTTATTAACAATTTTTTTGATAAGTCTCCTCAACTTATTGAACAAAATAAACATAAAACGTAATAAATACAATTTCAAATTAATTAATACTTAGTTATACTCAATTTTAGAAGGAAAAAAAAAATTGATTGCTCCTCCACTCTTTACCCTTCCTAGAAAGTGGCTTAATGGAGGTAAAAGATGCATTAACACTATTGGGTTTGAAGCCCGCAGGGCGAAACTTTCTGTGTACAGTTTTAATATGATTAATACTATTACCTTTAAAAAAAATAAAAAAATAAAAAAAAAAAGAAAAAAAAACGTATCACTATGCATATCGCATGGGTATTTAACCTTGAGTTTATTAAATGACTTCAATGAACTTATAAAGTAGTTCAAATCTTTTACAAATAACCAAGGATGACGAAGCTATGGAAGTCTATATTTAATGAAAATCATATCATTCATCTAATACCAAAAATATTTTCTCATTGCCTTCCCCTTAAGTTACCAGAATGTCACGTGCCGACTTAATTTTTCGGACTAGTTTCTCAATATTTGGGCCTTAAAAAGGTTGACTTGTGACAAGAAGCTCTAGGTTAACGTTTGGAAATCTTTGTCCCCAATAAATTAGTGTTTTAAAGAAAAAAAAAATCAATTTACAATTGATAAAATATTACTTAAATAATAAAGGACCCCAAACATATGAAACTTTCGTTTAAGATTCTATTAATGGTTTGTGTTTCCTTTTGGGTTTCCCACACAATATTGTACTTCTATTTCTTTGTAGTAACATTGGTCCTTCCATAAATAATCATCATCATCATCCTCAAACCAAAAATCTTGCTCGAAAATATGGTCTAAATGAGAAAAGATGACAAACAATCTATACCCATACCTCCTTCAAAGAGAGAGCCAGAAGAATATGATCAATTTTACCCAAAAAAAAAAAAAGCCCTGCATAAAGAATCAACATGAATAAGGGATGTTCAAGAGTGAGGCATTGAACAAGGAAGTTCATTAATTTCAGAGGTATTAGACATTAATCAAGTTCTCAAATAGCCTATAATTTATCGAAAACAAAGGGGAAAAGAAGGCACTTCCACTATGCTTGTTAATGTTCCAAAAGAATCAGCATGATTTATACACGGAGCCCAGATTGTGGAAAGGAAGGGTCTATTGCAATAAAAACTTAAACCATTCAGTTGGAGACTAAATAACATGGCACTCGCGCTTGGATCACTCGAAAAGGCGGACTAAAAGACTCTCTAGCATTAGCGAATGCCTCAAGGAGAATCTTGCAAGCGTTCATAATTGCCTAACAAGAGACTGATCATGTCTGTGATCTGAGTTACTTACCACAAATTTACAATCAGCTACAATATTAGCTCAAGGATTAACTTCCGGAAAATGTTTCTTACATGAGATGGCTAGGATTCTGCTTCCACTAAACGATTTTCTCCGCCCCTGAGTAGTCGTCAAATTAAGGCCAAATACCTCCTTTGGAACTTGCGGCTCACTGAACCGAACTAGTCTAGCAACAATGTTGGCACTTTCCATGACATGGTCCATGTCTAGAGCATTGACCCAAAGGTGGTGAGCAAGTTGTGAGCCCCTCTTTTTGGTATCCAAACTGATGCCCCATCTTACATATATATCCCTCCTCTCTTGTTTTGAGAGCCTTCGCTTCACTAGCTTGCTCAACATTTTCCTTTCACTAAGGAGCGCGTGTTTACTGCTTCAACAAAAATTGTTAACCTATCACTCCTAAGAATGACATATTTCAAAAAGAGCTTATTTTCTTCTATTGTTTTCCTTATTCTGTAAGTGATGTTCGTAATAGCCTAATAGGTAGAATGCAAATTAAATCTCAAAAATTAACAAGAGAACCCAAGAGAAGGTATTCTAGATTTAAAAGCATCAAATATTAGACATCATACCTCGAAATAGGTGTAAGCTGGCGACCATCTAAGATAACTGCTGTTCCTGACGAAAATGAATCCTTGATGTAGGCGAGTCTTCTACGTTCTACTTCCATGTAAATGGTGTCTGCGTGGCCATCCTTGATGAAGAGAAGGAAAAAGCAGGTTCTATGTATCAATGAAATGTTGCAGGCATCCCAGAGTTCAATTATCTCCTCCTGTAATTTCTTAACATCTGACAGAGAAAGAGAATTATCACCCAAATCATCTTGAGGATTTAAGCCAACATCTTTCACATTCTTGATAGAGTTATTTGCCGTCTGATTTATATCCTCAAACTGAAACAAATAAGGTATGAATATAGTAAGCGTTAATGATGCGATCATGCGAACATAGGAAGTTAGCTGGAAGAATAAATTGATACACTATCCTCGAACACGTACTACAATAATTATAGAATAATTTCACAACTAAAATAAAGATTGAGCTCAAGAGGGCAGTTGTTAAGCATCTAGAACAAAAGGTGAGAGTGGCTTAATGAAAAATCACACATGAACTCAGCTTCATTACCTGAAATTTTTGAAGTTGACGTTGATCCAATGACTTAGCCTTTATAAAATCTTTTCTAGCCGAGAGAGATGTATATTTTTCAATATTATCCAAGTGGTTAGAAAGCTCAACTTCAGAAACCTCAGTTGCATCAAGCTGCACAACTCCAATCGGTATTCGAGGAGCTTCATTGCACAGGGTAGTTTGCTTCCTGTTAGAATCCTCAACTTCAATAGTATATTCTCCATCTCCCCTCTCATGTTTGACCTCACACTTCATCTCTTCTGAAAATGATGGAGATGCACTCATGTTGCTTGATTGAGGACTACTATCAACACTGTTGGCTTTCTGAATTTCAGGCTCATAGTCTATTAGCTGCCAGCCAGATGGCTCTTCAGAATCATGAAGAGAAGAGTTCTCATTCTCCAGCTCACTGGCTTGTTTTTGATCATCATCAGCACATCTATAATTCTCAATATCCTTTAATAATAATGACTTACTTTGCTCCTCAGGTAGTACTATGTCGTTTTGGGGATTAAAAGATTCTGCGCATTGAACCTCCATGCAGTTTTTTTCCAAGCTTTCATGAGTCTGTAAGTTAGCTGTCTCTGAAGTTTGCTGTGGGCCTAACTCATCATAGTGAGAGATTGTCTCTGTAAGTCCTTCACAAACTTGATACTGCTCAACAGCCTCAGCTTCACAGGAACCAAGGGCTTCCTCTTGAAATTCATCAGAAACACGGAATGAATCAAACTCGACATAAGGGGATTGAGATCTATACTCATCGGAAACTTGCTGAAGACGAAATTCAAAGTTATCAGATATTTCCTCCCCAGTTTCATCCGGAAAATCATGTAGATCACTTTCAAATGAGTTTTTAGTTCGTACGCCAGTTTCTGGAGATACAATGTGTTGATGAGCTTCTGAAAGGTCACCTTTTTGTTCTCTGTGTATTTCAGGAACTCGAGGATGGTCAATTTCTACAGCTGGAGTCTGGATATGCATGAGCAGAGAAGCTTCATTTGGGCTCTCAATGAACCTCTGCTCGGACGGGCTACTAGTAGGAAGATTTTCATCGAAGTCAGAAGTTGAATAGTTTTCATCATAACTGAGTCTACTGTGTCTATCTGGAGACTCGGAGTTTCCAAATGATGGAGAATGAGCATCGAAGGAGTGATGATTCACTAGAGAGGCTTCATCTGAGGAACATTCAGAAGCTTGACGAACATGCAATCGAGGATAAGAAGAATGTTCTTCCTGCATGTAATTAAAGAAATTGTAAGGAAGAATTTATAATTTTTTAGTGATATCTTTTTAGCGCATGAACATTATATACCCATTCAACAGATCTTCGTTCTCCAGATCCCTGCTGCAAGTTATGAATTTCGGACACTGCATGGTCCAGTTGCGCAGTCAACTCTTTGACCCGTCTTTCCAACTTTACAAAGAAAAGAAATGTAGAATCAGTCATTGAAGATAAGATGAAATTACTATTAAACAATGACGATAGAGTACTAAACAGTGTAAATCTCTCTCAATGAGAATAGGCAAATATACAGACTTAAAGTAAATACGCCTCATTTAGCAAACAAATTTCAATTCAGATCTTCCATTCATGTCAGCTTCTATATTGTGTGAGTTTCAGTATTTCAAAAGACACGGCTGCTATCTAAAATGAGTAAATGACCTCTAAATTTAAAGTACAAGTCAGAAAGCGAGATAACAACAGTTTTAACCACTCTGATTTCTAAACCTCAATTAAACTGTTAGCGTACTTGAAAAAGGGTCCTTGTCTATCTTATATATACTTGCTATCATATTTCCATAACTTGCCAAATTAAGGCGATTCAAACCTTGGGATTTGTTGGTATCACCTTTTCTTTATCTAATATAAGGCTTTGGCATTGTTATGATAAGTATCAAATCAATTTTATAAAGAAAAAGTTCATTGTACATTCATTCATCATCAGTAATGTCATATATTATAAACATTAACAGTAAGAATAATGAAAATTTCAGATTTCAGAAAAGTTCTTATCAGATAGACTAAGGTGAATGATACATATTCTTCTCCAATGCAACCAAGCACAAGAACAGATTATATCTGCTCAGTAGAAATGAAGTTATGAAATCTCTTGCCTATTCATAGCAAATTTTTCACAAAAAGTGCAGGTTAAAAGAATGCTAAGAAATTTCCCAGAAGAAAAATTACAAAAATTGAGTTGATTGAAATAGGAAATGACATGATTTAGGCATCAAACGTGCTAAAATGCTAGGAATATTGTTCGCAGAACCATGATAGCACAAGAATCTTATTATGCGGTTTTTAAATACCAATATTACCTCCTCTATTTTAAAATCCTTTTCTCTCAACAGGTCAACATCAAGAGAACCGCTTGTGGGACTTGCACTACTCAACTCACTCTCAAGCCTTGCCAATTCTCTTTGCAAGTGCTTCACCAAGGCTTTGTCGGACATGACAACATTCACACGAGCATTAGTTGTAACTTCTTTAGCACAACTTGCAAAAAGGAGAGTGTTTCTAGACTGTTCAACATAAATGCGTGCAGGACTCATAGTACATATGACTGCTGTCCTAGCATTGCCTCCCAGGGAAGCTTGTAATATGCGTGTGAGCTTTGAATCTCGGTAGGGGATATGGCCAGTTTGCCCCTTGCTGTATGTAAAGAATAAACCAGTGTCAGATTCACAATTACATATCAACTGAAGCCCATATTGTTTATGAAAATTAGGCCAGCAAAAAAGACAGTGTTGAAATTGCCGTACACCACACAATCAACAAAGAATGATATTATCAACTGACAAAACAATCTAAGACAGGCCAACAAAAAGCATATTGGTTCGACTTGTAACAGGGAAAATATAATGCCGCCATAAAGGAGAGACAAAAATTGGAAAGACTGTCCATTAGGATTGGAATTGTCACTTTAGGTAGACTTAGTGACTCACTCACACAAAGTAATATGAAGAGTGTTGTCACTTGTCAGCTAAAAAATACTAGTAATTTGAGTTACATAAATTCTATTTGGCTAATTAAATGAGTCATCTGATCAGCTTAAATTTCGTAAATAGTAAATACTACTTTATAGTATCCTTGGTCTTTACCCCTTTCCATTCTTTTCACTTTTCTCTAGCAAGTGTCTGTCATGCATTCCGTTTTATTATTCTTTAAAACTGACACAAACCATATCCACAAACACTCCTATGAGGTAGGAGATAATGTTATAAATGATTACATGAAAGAGAACCAAGTGTTGGAATAGTCATCATGAAGCACATGTTCTTTTATTTAATCACAGGCAACAGAAGGAGAGTAAGTCACCTCAGTTTGCGAATAACTGTTCCTAATGTTAACAAACTTCGATTTATGTGTGATCCTTCCTTTAACCTTGATCCAGCAGATAACGCTTGTGAAGCACGCTCACTTCCAGCAAGATCAACAAAATTCTACATGAACAGCAAAAGAGCAACTTAGATTACCTGCATAAAAGCTATCTAAACCATTGATTTACAGGCTCAATATATATGAAAGCTTACCAAAGTAGCAGTAAGGGTGCTACAATTATTCTTTCCTATAAATTCACGAGTTGAACTTTCAATTGTCTGCAAAAGCCAAGAATGACTGGTCAAGTGCAATTATCTTTACATTTCTATTACCTGTTCAATAACCTTCACTCTTTTTGCATGAATGAGAAGTTAATAACTATTTGTGTATCATTGAATCATTTCCCACATAGTATCATGAAAACCTACCAATCTGAGAATTTGGTGGGACCGTGAGCTTGCTTCGTTGAGAAAAGTCTCCCCTATCTGCCTTTGAGCTGCAATAGTAAAAGGTGTCCATGTAATTACTATAATTCAATTAGAAAAAAAAGGTTTTAGGACATAAGCTGTGTTTACCTTCACAAATAGCTAGGAGTTCCTTAAAATGGTCCCAGTCACGCAGAGTTTCCTCGGTAAGTTTCTCTACCACTGTGCCTCTCTGTTAAGAAGGACGTCGAATATTGATTACACTTGAACAAGAAAAATCACATACTTTCACCTACTGAAACTTTTTTCTAGTGATGTATAAACATTATCTAGTCTCATGAGAAGGGAAAACACCTCTGGGTCATCCAAAAGACGAAGGGGACTTTGATCTTCTGTTAGGAGGTCTCTCACTGATTCATTGTAGATCTCCATAGCAGAGAACTTTAACTGGAAATCCCTTTCCTTGTGCTATAAGGATACAAAGCATCGATTAGTGGAGGGAGTTGAGTAAGAAAATGTGTACAACAATTGAATAAAACACTGTTCTCACCTTACGTATGTAGTCAAATATGTCCTCCATAGTATACTCGGTTATTCCAGACATAGTAAATGTTTTCCCACTGCTTGTTTGCCCATATGCAAAAACACTCGCTGCAACAGGTTTTCTAAACATGATCATCAAGCTTCACAACTTGCAAGGAAAGAAGTTGACAATGCACTAAGATAATGTGCTCACAGTTGATGCCAGAGACAGCCGAAAGAACAACTGCTTTGGCTCCTTCCTCATACACCTGCCTTGTGGAGCAATCGTATCTAAACACCCTGTCTAGATGAAACAGCCAGAACAAGGAAGATAAGTTAGATGGTAGTGTGTCTTTAACCAAGTCCAGATATCGTCTCTCACTGCTACAAAGTAAAATTAGTATAAATGTGTGCAATAATAATAGCTTTACACAGGCTACCTCTCTGTATGAGCAAAATTATAACAATATTCATCTCCAAAATCCTCAAAGTTCTCATCATAAACGTTAGTTGCATACTCATTACAAAGCAAAATTTTACAATTGTTCATGTACTGGAACTTATTTCTGTTCTATTTCTATATAGTGGGATAGTACTAAGGGCAAGAAATTCCTTTACTTGAATGCATACAAGAAAAACAGTAAATGTTACCAAAAAAAGAAGTGTCAAATACTCAAAGACAAAAAACTTTACAAGATGCATTTAAGATATAATACATGATTAAACATGATTATGCAACATAATAACCACAAATAACCATGATACAGATTAACAAACAGAATCAATTTCTTACCAAATGTGAAGGTATTCGGATAAAGGGATCGCTCTGGAGACGAATTGTTTTTGTATATGATAGTAGTATCATTGATGCATTCCCAGTCAATTGCCTCCTTCCTTGAAGCTTCCTTCTCATTCAAAGGCCGCAAACGAACAGACACCAAAATCCTCTCCTCCTTACGGCAGCTTAACCCTTGCAATGTCTCCTCCCCATCGCCACTACCCCCCATTTTCACACCTCCCTCAAATCTAAAACCAAATTTTGAAAAACTCCTAGACTCAAGACTATGACCTTAAATACATAAATGCATGAACATTGAACAGTATTAGTCCAAGTAAGACCTCAATTATCACCCATCACAAGACATAACAACTTCCTTCTGCTTTGTTCCCACACAAACCTATAAAAAAATAGCATATGGTTGTTGGATTAGTTGCTGTCTACAAGAACAACACATGGGCCAACTTCCTTTTTACACCCTCCGTTATCTGTTTAGACAAAAAAACAAATGCTAACTATAGCTTAAACTAATAATTAAACAAAGATTTCTAGTTCCCTCACTATTATTATAATTATGTCCCAAGATTCTGCAAAATTTTCATACTAATTTGTTATAATAAAATTCCCTGAACGGCGCGTCCTTATCAACTACCCCTCTCAAGATTATGAAGTATTACATTAGATAATATATGATCTGGTGACCTATCACATGGACGTGAGGCTGAGACTGTATACCAAAAGTTCTCATAAACTCCCTCTGTCCCATCATTTCTTTTGCATTTTTTAATTTAGTAAGTCCCACTATATTTTTTTAATGACTAATGCTATTTTTAAAATTCTCATCAACATATTTATCTTATTTTGTCATTTCATTCGGACATATATAAATCACAAATTTTTTATCCACTTCTCTCTTTTTCATAATTCTCAAAGATTACATGTGAGGCAAAAGCCATAGACAAAGGGAGTAATACCTTTTGGCTTTATTGGAGGCCAAATCTAAGATAATATCATAAAGTAGTCCGAACACTAATTAAACTAAATCTACTATCATTTAAAATTTTTGTATTTTCAATTTAATATCAATAAGATTTATATCAAATGACCGGGTCATATCTAGGTAGGCCAAGACCACATTGCCGTGCCTTTTGCCGAAATAATTCGGCACATGTAGAGGTAAATGGCACATTCATGTAAAGGGCAGTGCACCGCACAAAATGTACCATAGAGTAACGTTCCGAGGATCCCACCACAAACGTGTAATCTAAGCAAATATGGTTTAGACCTTTTGGGTTCATGTAAATTGTAATAATCCTTGAAAGTGATCTGATAATCATATACTGTTAACACATGATTAATCATAATTTGTCAAAATAAAAACAACATGAATAACTTTAAAATTCCACTAATCATCAACTAAGAAAACCATGACATGTTTGACTGGTGAATAGAAGACAAACAAATAAAACCAAAAGAACAAAATAAGAAAATAGAAATATAAATCATACCTTGGGACCGTCAAATTTTTGGCCCATTATGAGAATTCCTTCACTACGCAAACGCAAACAAAATCATCCTCAAATTTTCTCTCTCCTCCTCCAAATTACAAACTCAATATATTTCGTAGATTCGTCTTTAATGGCGGGGACAAATTGGCGGCAATAATATCGGAGACACCTGTAAGTAACAATTAATATCATTATACACTAATAAATCCCGAAAATTCAGCAGAAATATTAATATATAAAAATCAAAATTAAAGTGTGTGTGATCAGTTAAGCAAGCTTCGAAATTAAAAAAACTGTTGAATAATATAGATCCGATCCAAGATCCAAACGATTACATGTAAGATTAAAGTTCATGCACCGACATTAGGTTTAAAATTGAGGAAAATTGTGAAAAATTTCAATAGAAAATTTGAAAATTCAATGAGAAATATGAAATGTAAAGAGAGGAGAGACCATTGACGAAGAGAGAATGGAGGTACGTAAGTAGAAATGGAGGTGTGAGAAAATAAATATGGAGAAAAAGTGAGGATAATGATGGGATATTAGAGTTGGTTGGGCGGGTAAAGTGTCGATTTTCTTTTTATTGTGTTTGTGTTGTGTGTGAATTGTTTGATTTTGGAAACATTTATTTTTTACGTGATAGAATTGATGGATCTGATTTATGTATACTCATTGATTGTATACTTTGGAACACTTGTCATTTTAGACTTACATATAATCTAGTAATAGTATTTAGTTATATCGAATATTTCATGCAGTTTGATAACTAATTGAATTTTTAATATATCTAATTATGTATAATGAAAAATTATAAAAATTTATATTAATAATCTTTACACATTGAGACAAATCAAATAAAGTCTTACTTAATTATGTTTTAACTTATAGTTTATATTAATCGTAAATTATGGAGATTAATGAATAATGTTATATTTGCAATGTAGCAAGTACTTTGAAATGGGAAAGTATATCATGTTTGTTTCTTATTTATTTAAAATTGAATACAACATATGTAATTAATGATTATTTTAGAAGATTTTATTAAACATATTTGGGGTATTTGTTTATGGAATTGTTAGTGCCTCTAAAAAGATCAATGTTTGAAAAGCAGTTATTTAACTAAGTAGCTATTTTCAAAATGTTATTTATGGCAGGATGAGAATCCAAATCAAAAGTTAAGTCTTAGCTTTTTCTAAATATTTTTCTCAATAAAATAGATTTTAACAACTACTATAATCACTGTTTTTACCGAACAATATTAATTTCCATATAAAAATTAAACAATCATAAGTGTACAACTATTACCACCTTATTGGTAGTCGTCACAAACTACCATTGTGCATCCCCTTACGAACCACCACCCCTGCAACTATACGCTAGACAACCTCCCTAACTGCCTAGCACAACTTAGGACCAAAGGAAAGCATGGGAGGGGGGCTGTCGTGATTGGAGTGCATAGCAGATTGCGAGTCACCTAGGTTTATTGAGCAAATCGTGAATATATTAAGACATGTCATATTCTACAATATACGACATAAAATTCAATCCAATAATCGAATCGAAACCTCTAGAGTCTAGTCTAAGTGGATGTCAAGTGGTCAAAGGAGTGGATTAATTAAGTAATGAGTAATGACGGTATAATTACCACACTAATAAGCATTTGAAAGTGTTTAATGGTGGGGATAATTAAGGCTGCAACGTCTTATTCTTTTTCATATGTGATAGCCTCAGCTTAACTACTATTGCTAATCCATTGTTCTTCTTGAGTAACCTTTTTCCCACGTATTTATACTAGTACGGTAGTACCATATGTCCAATGTAATTACCATGAGTTTTAACCTCCTTTTTTTAAAAAAAGGTATACTTTTCTAAAAAAATTCTCATGTAATTTTATTTCACTGAAAATGACTCATTTATTTTTTGACGCTATTTACTTATTATTCCTAATTTGTATTTTATTCTTAATCTATAAATTAAAATATAGTCAAGTACTGAGATTTTGTTTGATTCATTTTAATGCAAAGATTATAGATATCTACTTTTTATAATATTTCGTTATGTATAATAAGAGATATTAAGTATTAAATAATTACATTGGATAGCGTGAAAAAGTAAAATATGACATTTTCAGTGGAATAAGGGTAGTAGAAAAAGTGTATCTAATAAATAATATTCTATTCATTTTATGATAATGTTTTTTTATTTGTTATTTTGGGTCATTCTATTTGTGGTTCAACTAAAGAATTTTTTATTATATGACAAGTTTTGGATATAATTAATCTTATTCATCCTAATTTAATATTTTATTAATACTTATAGTTTCCACGTATCTTGTATTAACTCCATTTTAATATATGTACATTGCTTATGATTATCGCATGTTTCTCACTAATTAATTTTTTTTAATAATTATGGTCCCCATATTTTTTCCACTAACTTTATTTAAATTTTTGTTAATGATTATGATTCGCATTTTTTCTCTATTAACTTTATTATTCAATAAATTAATAGATACAGCACTTTTATTAAATCCGTAAACATTTCATGGAAAATTAATAGAAACTGAGTGATAGCTAGGTAGTACTAAATTTATTGAATTTTCGAATTCCAGAATTTTTAAGTTTTCAAAAATTTCGTTTGAAAATTCAAATATGCTGTACTGCAAATTAATATTGATGGTATTTTCTTATTAATTACTTACCTAACTTTAAGTTTTTAAAAGTTCAAAATATTTGAGAACATTTGTAAAAGATAACAATAATAACTATTAGTACTTATCAAATTTATGACTATTGGTTGAAAATTAAAAATTAAAAATTGAAAATTGAAAATTAAAAATTGAAAATTGAAAATTGAAATCATGGTACATAATATCAATATATAAAAGCTGGAAAATATTTTGACAAAAAAAAAAAGTTGGTATACTGACCAAATAATTTCCAACTGATCAATTACATATTAAGTTGTGTGAATCAGAATTTCTGACTAAACTCTTGTCAGTCATAAGTTCCAATTGCTTTTCTACATCACAATTAAATACTTGAAAATTGAAACTTGACCAATATGTTATTCGAAATTTAGACTAATTTTCCGACTGCTCGATAATATTAGTCAGAAATTCCAACTGTTTCCAACTAAAATGAAATACTAACTATATTTATTTCGACTGTTTAATATATATGGCCGAAAATCAATCGATATATTGACTGATTTTAGACTGTTTTAAATGGTTGGTAGAAGAGTTATTTTTAATGTTGTAACTTGTACGTATTCACACGATGATTTAACTTGACATCTTAACTGAAGTTTCGAAAGTAATTAAACAAAAACGGATTATTTAACTATCGAGCCTATGAAGACGGTTATTTTCCGATGTTTCTTCACATAATAATAATAATAATAATAATAATAATAATAATAATAATAATAATAATAATAATAATAATAATAATAATAAAATATCGTGAATAATACAAATTTTTGTTGATTTTCTAAGAATAATACCAACTTTTAATTAAGCATAAATAATACCAGGTTAGAGGGGTTTTAGTTAGAATATTACAAACTTTTATTTAACTATTAATTTTACGTTTGTTTTTTCATCAATCATATGCTATTAACAAAAGTTGGTATTATTCTAGGAAAACACATTCCTAAGTTAGTATTATTCATAGTTAATCAAAAGTTAATATTATTGTAATGAAATCAACAAAAATTTGTATTATTCAAGATTATTTTACCTAAAAATAAATCAGCTTAAATTCTAACGAATTTACAAACAAAATTTAAAATTTTAATAACATATAATATGATGTGCATAAATAATACTTTTTAGGAGGTGAGGAGGAAGTGGTTTAAGAAGAAAAGAATTAGCAGATTGGGTAATTCTATAATAGGAAATGAGAATGATCCCTTGCTGATGAAAAAAGACTTATACTTGAAGTCGAAATAATTCTCTTTTAATGAAAGGTTTGATTATGTTTACATGAAATTGTAATGATTCCTTTATATTGTTGAAGTTTAGATTTTTAATTGAGTTACTGGTGGATCTTGTAAATCATAAGATTCTCATTGATAGAAAATTTATGTTATTTGAGTTACCGGTAGGTCTTGCAAACCCCAAGGTTTTCATAGATAGAAAGTTTATATTTGAGCTATCGGTGGGTCTTGCAAACCCTAAGATTCTCACTGATGGAAAGTTTCATTTGAGCTGTCGGTGGATTTTGCAAACCCCAAGGTTCTCACCGATAAAATTTTCATTTGAGCTACCAGTGGGTTTTACAAACCCCAAGGTTCTCATTGATAGAGAATTATATTTGAGTTACTGGTGGGTCTTACAAAACCCTAAGATCTTCATTGATAGAAAGTTTATATTTGAGTTATCGGTGGGTCTTGCAAATCCCAAGGTTCTCTGTGATAGAAAGTTTATATTTGAGTTATCGGTAGATCTTGTGAACTCCAAGGCTCTCATTGATAGAAAGTTCATATTTTAGTTATTAGTGGGACTTGCAAACTCCAAGATTTTCATTGATAGAAAGTCTATGTTTGAGCTAACGGTGGATCTTGCAAACCTCAAGGTTCTCATTGATAGAAAGTTTATATTTGAGCTACCAGTGGGTATTAGTTACAAACCCTAAGGTTCTCATTGATAGAAATTTTATATTTGAGTTACCCATGCAGCATCTTGGAAACCCCAAGATTCTCGTTTATAGAAAGGTTATGCCTAACCTATGTTATCTTGTGGGCTCTACAAATCCTAAGGGTAGATACTCACCAGACGTACTTTACGGTAGACAAGCACTATAAGATCATAATTTATAATTGGGCGTCAGGTATAGTCTATTAACACCCTTGGTTTGGTTATAAACATATGTGTCTTATAGAGATATGATTTTGAGAAGAGGATTGTAGAGACTTATATCCCCCATGAACACGTGGTTTAGATTCGAAAAGAAGAAACGATATTTATAGGTAAATATGGATGATTAGTGATTACTAGCTATGCTTTGTGTGTTATGAAAGTACCTTTATACTATGAATAAACATAATGTTATAGCCTATTGGCCATATTATTTTGGTGTTGGTTACTAACGTGTATTTGTTTATTTCTTGTTTGATTGATTATGGGAAAATACACTTCAAAGTAGATATTATTCATGGTTAATCAAAAGTTTGTATTATTATTGGAAAATCAGTGAAATGTCGTATTAATAATTTGGACGATCATAAAGAAAGAGAGAAAAATGAAAAAACAAGAGAAAAATATTGCAATAATTGCACACACTCAAAAAAAGCAAGTTACAAACAGGAATCAGTTGGTCTTGGACGAGACGGTCTCAATATGAGACGGATACCCAATCAGCCTAATTATAATTTTTCTCAATATTAGCTCAATATTTGATCTATTTAAGGTCATAATTAATACATATAAGGTTAAAATTGAATTTTTTTATAAGTTATAACTGATCATAATTAATCACTTTAAGGTCTGAATTGAACATTCTTAGATCAAAATTGAAATTTTTTATAACAAATAAGTCATGAATTCTTGGTCATTTTCAAGAGTATTTATTGAATCAATTGGCAAACATAATTCGCAATCGACACTTACTCCACCATCACATCCAGGCTAAGTAAACATTACGCTACAACTTTATTTCCAAGTCCATTATGAACAGAAAATTGTTGGGGAAAGAGCAAATCACTATTATTGATCGATAATTAAAGAGTACAAATACTCTTATGTTAAATTATTCCATTAGAACTATCATGTTTCATCAAATAACACTAGTGGAAAAAACCTCATTTGCTGAGTGTTTTTTTGCCATAATATGTTGCGGTTTTGACCCCAAGCATTAGTGATAGAAGCAGATGGCCTATTTTAACTGTTGCGGTTTTAAACCGCAGCAGAAAAGGGCACCAAATGCTGCGGGCCCAAGAAAACCGCAGCAAATAGTTTAACACTATATGCTACGGGCCACCAAAAAACCGCATCATATAGTCTTAAACTATATGCTGCGGTTTTTTGCTGGCCCGCAGCATATAGTTTTTTTTTTTTTCGTTTAATACTAAAAATAATCCAATAATAATGTACAATGTAATAAACAATGATTAATCCTATGATAATCACAAATAATCTCTTTGTAATAATAAACTCTCGATCGTATATATAATATAATAATATGTACGTACATATATACATTAAAGTCCTAAAAAATCTAAACTAATTACAATTTACCAGGGATAAAAATTAGCAAGATACGCGGCAATCTTGTCTTTTAATTCGCGCATTTCTTCATTTCTCAAAGGGCGTGTTTCCCTTGGAATGCTTAACAAATTAAAAAGAGAAAAAAAACCTTAATTTCGTGGGTTTTGAAGATGAACAAGACCAAAGTATGCCGTGGTTTCATGAACCAAGAAGATGAAGAACAGGGTTTGAAGAAACTGTTACAGTGTTTTTCGAGTGTTTTTTAATGGGTTTATGAATCAGTTTGCGAAGAAGCAGCAGATGATGAAGAATTTATGGGTTTTAGAAGAAGATGAAGATGAAGAATGAATGCGTTTATGGTGAAAATGGTGGGTTTGAGAGAATACAACAGTAGTAGTCGAGTATTTGTGAAATGAAACGTTAGAATGGCGGGTTTTAATTTTGTATACAATATAATGAAACAAATATATTTGCTGCGGGCATAGATAAAAACCGCAGCATTTGAATGAAGCAGTTATGAATTATTTGCTGCGGGCTCATATAGAACCGCAGCATTTGCGTGGCCATTTGATTATTTGCTGCGAGAAAACCGCAGCAGTTGATTTGTTTTGTTTTTTCTAAATTCTTTTTCCTATTTATTGCTGCGTATATAAAAAACTGCAGCAAATGACAAGCAGCAGATACGTTTTTTTCCACTAGTGTAAGAGCACTTATAATGGGCAATGTTTTAACACTATTATTGATAGTGTTATGCTATTCATTTGTTGTTTGAAATTCAACCATAGAATAATACCTTTATATTACCTCCGTTCTAAATTGTGAAAAAAATAAACTCATATTTAGGTAGAAATTGATCAGTTTAACGTCAAAATTAATCAATTTCAGGTCAAAATTGAAATTTTTTTTATTTTAATTGATATATTTAAGATTTACTTTTAGTTGAAATTGATACCTTTAAGGGCAAACTTTATACATTCAAGATCAAAGTTGAATTTTTATTTTTTAATTTCTGAAAGAATTGTCGTTTTCATTTTTCAAATTTTGGCATTTGCTCCTGCCCATATTGACGGTCTCATAATGTAACCGTCTCATCCTAGTTTTTGTGAACAAGAATACAAGAACTTTAAATGGACATTAACCCTCCTCCTAGTCCACCACAAACAACTATTTGTATTTCTTTATGACCCTTGCATCAGCTACACATCTTTCTTCAATAATAGCGGCAAATCAAGAAAAAAGGGTGATGTCATCATCATCATTATATCCAGTGTTTCCTGTCCATAGAAAACCATGGTCAGGGTCTGGGGTGGAAAGGACGACGGTAGTTCATACCCATAAAAGATAACGCGGCCAAAGAGTGTGATACCCCGGATTTAGCATGAAAAAGGATTGATAGACAACTCATATCAACAAGGTGCATCTTCTTTTCATGGAAGCTCATTTGCTAAGAACTCCACAGTTAAGCGTGTTTGGTGGGGAGCAATCTTAGGATGGGTGACCTCCTGGAAAGTTTTCCCGGGCGCGCATGAGTGAGGTCAAAGTGCGCTGGAAAGACTTGTGTTGATCTGTGGGGCTAGTCTACAGTCTCCATGAGTAGTCACCGGCGGTCCGTTAGGACGGGGTGTTACAAATGGTATCAGAGCAACCCTGCGATCGTGGCTAATTGTGTTCAGTGCACCTAGCGGGGGAAAAGATCCTGAAACTACGGTCCAACGAGGACGTTGTATTCCTATGTGGAAGTTTTCTCGGACGCGCACGAGTGATGCCAAAGTGCATTGGAAAGACTTGTATTGATCTGTGAGGCCAGTCTACAGTCTCCATGAGTAGTCACCGGTAGTCCGTTGGGCCGTGGTGTTACAAAGAGTCCTAAAAAAAAGTGATGTCAATAATTTAAAATAAAAAAATTACAATCACCATTCATTACAACAAAATTAACTTTTTGCGACATAGAATTTAGTGAAATTAAAAAAAATGTCACTGATTCATATTTTTAGTGTAATAATTATTTAGCCTTTGGTGACACATGTAATTTTTACCATAGTCCATATTGACATTTATGAGAAATGTCACTAGATTTTATGTCGCGAAAAGCTTTAGTATAATTTTCTATTATGCTGCTAAGGGTTTAATAAATGTCACTAAATCCACTACATATAACATTAGAAATTTAAAATAGTGACATTTAAATTAAATATCACTAAATATATCACGATAAGAGTAAATTAAGTTGTAGTGATTGAACATATTAAGGGAAAGTGCGTTTCATGGATTTCAAATCCTTGTCATTCATGTGGAAGTCAATACACTAATCAGCTCTTTTTAGGTGTATTTACATGTACTATTTAATTTTATTTTGGATTTAAGTGATATCAACCGATCTTAATGACTACACTATACATCCGTCCATGTTGATTACGAAGAGATAATATTTTGACTCAGCAATGCAAGTGATTAAATTCATCATCATTTGTAGGTAATTTGGTTTTTACAACAATATATTTACTACTCCCTCCCCTCCACTCAAAATATCTCATTTACTTTTTCATATTATCTAATGCACTTATTCAATGCTTAATATCTGTTATTATACATAACAAATATTATAAAAAGTGGATGTTAATAATCTTTGCATTGAGATGAATCAAATAAGATCTTACTTGATTATGTTTTAATCTATAGATTAAGAATAAAATACAAATAAGAGTGGTAAGTGATGAATAGTATAAAAAATAAATGAAAAATGTTGAGTGGATGAAAGGGAGTGTACAATAAAGCGTAATGATTTCAAAATCTATTATTTATAAATTGATTAATTTCTCACTAATAAAAAAAATTAAAAATCAATTGTCTAGGAGTACTTACTATTAAAGCATAGAATTCATAAGCAAAAGTTAATGAACAAGACAATATTCTTTGTGATTGTCTTTCCTTAACATCCCATATGGGCTTATGACTAGGCTAACTACTTTAAACTTTCTTATCATCATCAATTGTTGTACTAATCACACTTTTAAGTATTGATTGAGTGAAAATAAAAACTAATCCCTTTATCCCATAAATTTGCCATTAGCAGAAAATTCATTAAGATAGAGAGTCTATACATGATTATACTTAATACATTTTTCAATCCTCTATCTGAATTTGTCATTCTTATTTAAATTCAATAATTCCTAATCAATCGACGTAATTTGTAAATTACCATAAAAATAAAAAAATAATAACATATTATAGTTATATTAAAAACTAACACCCTATTAAATACTACCACATAAAGATAATTTGTTAACTTCACAAATCATAATTATTTACTAAAACCTCCTCATTTAAATTTGTTCTCTTTACTTTATTACTATATTTTTCTTTTTGTAAGTGATCACACATCCTCGCTTTTAATCTTATGACGAATTCATTCTTCTTCATTTCATTCATATACAACCATTAATTATATGTTGAATTCAATTTTGCTGTAACATTATTAACATGTCTTAGTTCATGTTGACCTTCGCGGGCATGGGCAAATGTAGCATATTGTAGTTGTTTAAGATCAATTGAAATTACTTAAATTCAAAATGAAATCGAATCATGTAAAAATATTCTAGATGATTTGTTTAGATTCACATGAATAATTACAAAACCCATAAAAGTACATTTTACATTAAAAAAATTAAAGATTGACATTATTTTTTTTTTCTTCTAATCTATCAAATTTACTTTTTATAAAATTTACAAATATATATATATATATATATATATATATATATATATATATATATATATATATATATAATCAAATAAGAAAAATTTTAAAATAAGAAGGATGAGAAGGATTTTTGTTTGATTTTATTTTGTTACTATATATACAAAAAAGGATACTATGTTATTAAGTAAGAACATTCTAAAAATTTATGTTATAGTTATTTTTCTGTGTAACATAGTTACTTTTACAATTATATGTTTTTGGCTCAATCATAACCATAAATTTTTTTATTTTAGTGAAATCAAGGATGTAGAGTCATTCTTACCCTTCTAATTTGCAACACTCTTTTTATTGGATCCCTATATATATATATATATATATATATATATATATATATATATATTAGAAGTTAAAAATAAACATGTATTAATACGTGTATGTGTATCTATTAGGAAAAGATGAGAAATTTTTCTATAGAATTGGTTTTTTTGTTTTTTTTTTTTTTCTTATTGGATGGACCTCCTATGATTCATGTGATTATTTGACTTCCTAAGTAACGTAAAATTATATGATAAAAAGTCAAAGGGGTAAATATGTGAGAGAAATATAGAATATTGAACATGTACTTCTATTTGAAGAGTAATTGATTTATCCTTTTGTGTCAAAATCTTAGATCGACCTTTTAACTATTTTCTTGATTTCTTGTTACTTGTAACTCAATATTTAAGAGATATTTTAAAAACGACGAGATCGTGTATGGTAGATGCACACATTTATCATAAATTAAAACAAAAAGCATAATATTTATCTCTAATTATAAGAAAATTTTATTTAATTTATATGTTTATTTACATCTTTTTTTCTCTTCCTCGAAATTAATATTGTATTTGTTTTGGAAACATAAGATGTTTTTTTTTTATTAAAGGTAGCAATGTATTCACGTCTTAGATTACCGACCATGTCTAACCTAACTATCGTTGTTATAGTTTCTTGCCTTTACATATCTCTTTTTTTACTCATTTTTATCTTAATATTTTTTTTTACCATTTTACTTTTACCTTTATTTTGATAAATAAGATAAGCAATACAAAACGTGCGTAGGACCACAATGTTGCATTAGTTGGATCTCACTATTCTAATTGGAAAAAATTGTAGTGGTGGGATCATATTTCGATTTTGCATTCCTACGATTTTATCCAACGAATTTAGTTTCTATTAAATTAATCTATTTCTTAGTTACCAACTTTCACTAATTTCTCTTACATAAACACTAAAGTTTAAAAATATCCCATAAGTAAAATTTAAAATTCTAAGTTCTTTATTAAAATAGAAATTTAAACTAATTATTTAATAATTTTCTATTTCATTCCTTAAAAATAAAGTTTAAAAAATTACAATTTTAAACTTTTAAACAGAATAATTATAACCAGAGACTAAATATATGTATATTTGTGTTTATTTATAAAATCATATGATCTTACAATTTAATTTTTTCCCATGATCAATTGTAAGTATACTCTTAATCCAAATAAAATTGGTCCAACTTATATAACGTCCTCAATTTTTAATCCAAGTTTTATCACTAATTATATGAAATAGAGATGAAAATGATAACCATGGTCATGAACTTATGATCTACAACAAAGTTCAATATATCCTATAAAATATCCTTAAACCTAGTATGGTTACATAGATAGATCATAAAATGTCATTCTCTCCTTGTTCTTTTTACCTAAAAGTGTTCAAAACAGACTCGATGATTCAATATTTATCCAATTAATAAAAACAAATCCGATGACCCGATATTTATCTAACCTAATAATCAAACTTGACTTGACTCGACATTAATATGAATTTAAAATTACGTAAAGTCAATTTAGACGCAAAAACTTGAAGCACATGTCCCGAAATCAATCCGATGACCCTAGTGAACACTGTTTCTGCTAAGAAACTTGTACAAACTTAATTTGAAATAGGAAAGTCTTCAACAACATTCAGGATCCAAATGTGATGAAATGGGTTTTGCTACTAACCTGCTAAATGAACATAGTTGCTATTTTCTGGAAAGCTCCTTTGACGCTCAAGTGAGTATATTGGAATATGAAACGAGAATTGAATGCTAAAGTAGTTTACAGGATTACAGTTGGAATGCTTTCCTATTGAGACAATAAATAAGGATATTTATAGTGCAATAAATAGTTTAAATTTAACTATTTAAGGATATTTGATAATTTTACGATTAAAGGTAGACCTAAAGAGACTCTGATCAGCCTTACTTGAATTTAAGCTTGTTGACTTAAATCATTCTATTTTTACCATATAAAATGTAATTAGTATGAGAAGACTTAAGGGTGATTTTCTTTTCTTTAAAATTGCAACCGATAAAACTGAAACACAGAAACAGTAGTATATGTACAAAAACTCTCATCGTCAAATCTTAGCCCAATAGATTATTTTGTCTGTCACTGGGTTTACATATAATTAACCATGTAAACTAATACTATTTTTTTATTTTGTCTTTTATCTTTCATCCATTGAATAATAAAAATAATTAATGTACTTGAATTTTCTGTAACATTAAAAGAAAGAGACAAAACTGAGAAGCCAGCTTGGCGCATGTGACTGCATGATTTTGTATTGCAAAAGCAAATGCTTAACTTGTTCATAGTTTTCCATCTACAACTACTACAATGTGAATGTCCCATACGTTTAACCACATTTTATTTTGACACAAATATTGAAAAATTAAAGTATTGTTTAGAGTTATAACAAAAATAAATATAAGAAAATAATATACAGGTTAATAATAGAAATCACTCAAAGGTTAACATAATTCAATAATAATGTGTTAGTTATATCTATCGGGATATGGAAAACATAAAGTATTAATAGTTTTTAATAAAAATATACAAAATTGATATAAATTAGTATATTGCAGATATAGGGTGGGCGACTATGGAGCAGGGCGAGTAAGACTTTTTATACCCATACCTACCCCGCTACCCACTAAAATCATACACATACGCGCACCAACTAATGCGAATGCAGTGCGATACCTGTATAATTTATCCGCCTGTCATCCCTAATTGATAGGTTATAAATAATACCCAAAAGTAACAGAATTTTCTAATATGATCCAACATCCAACCTAAACTAATTAGGTTTTTACTTGTTCCAAGCCCAAATTTAAAAAAGACAAATAGAAACAGTATTTTCTAACTTCCCTAGACCACCATGAAACGAGATTAGAGTAAGAAGATTTAACTTATATTATCACATTATGAAATATAAGAGAGAATACATCAAGTAAAAATGGCGTTCTATCCAAAAATAAAAATTGAGAAATTCATTGCAACATACAAAAATAAAAGTGAGGTAAATTGAGTTTAACCGAGAAATACATATCACAAACCATTTATGTAAAATAAACCGAATAACGACAGATCCAAAATTTTATTTGTAAGGTATTTGAAATTGATTGGAAACAAAAAGTTGTAGAGGTATGACATTTTTATGAAAATATTTGACATTCTCTAACTAATTTTTAAAGAAATTTATTACGACTTACATTTTAAAATGGGTTAGGCACCCTTATTATGATTTACATTTTATGATTTATGTGAAATTTTTAAAGTGATTATATGTAGTCTCAAAGTAATTATTTATAATTTAAACAAATTATTTAGAGAAATATGCTGATGATATGAGCCCGTCTTATGATGAAACGGTCTAATATAAGACTTCTTGTATATCAATTGTATTTAGAGGTGTTCAAAATAGACCCGATGACCCGGTATTTTCCCGACCTAGTAACCGAACTCGACTTGACCCGACTTCAAAATGAATCTAAAATTACGCAAAAATAATTATAGACATAAAACTCAATTTTAATCCAGTCCAAAACAAGTGATCCGAAATCGACTAGCACCTGAATCAACAACTCTAATTGCATTGGGATAAACATTAACAGGTATAGCTGATTGTATCAGTGCAATTACCAATGTCCAAAATACGGAAACGTATACTACTTCACTTGGAAGTTGGACCAGATAAGCCCCCCAATCTGGGGTTGAGCCTGGGTAATATCAGTTTTAAATCACATAGTGATTGTTCATTAAATCTTCCATAGGTTTTGACTTTGATATCCGCTTTTTTTTTAAATCAATCAACCCAAACTTGACTTTTCATATGCTTTTCATTGACTTGCTCTTTCATGCCTTCTAATAGAGTAATCATTAATAAGATAAGGATAGTTCAACAAGTGTCCTCATAGGCAAGAAACAAACACCCATCCTGAGACCTACTGCACAGCATAGAGCACCCAAACCAACTGAGCTCTCTGATTTTAGTGTTATTATTTCGCCTGGGCTTCCTATATACTATACCTGCCAAGCCCAATTTAAGAAATTAAGCCTTTAAGAACTTAATTTCGAGAACAAAACAACAAACAGCAGAAAACAGAATAAGGCAATAGCATTTTTGTTTTTCTTTTTCCTCTTCTCCCTTTTTATTCTCATAAACCGTAGTTTTATTTTCTTATTTTTTTCTTAGGTTAAATTTACTCCTTCCATTAAGAATTTATTTTTATGGTTTATTTTATTACAAATATAATAATGCAAAATACAAATTACAATTGGGATTTGTATTTTCCCTTGGTTGATGGCTAAATAAAACTTAGAAAATGACACTAAAAAAAAACTTGAAGATGATTTTTGTAACGACAACCGTTACCCGGAAACTTGATACTTATTGTAGGCGTATAATCACTTTCCTTTTGTGATATTTTCCCCACAAAGGTACTTAGGTTGAGACTTGAAAATTCACGAGATACAAACAACACCACACACCCTTAGTACTTAGGGTATGTCACTTAATGACAAAGTGTTTGGTGAATTATAAACTTCGGAAATTCTATCAAAAAGTTTATAACTCTTTTTGAAAGAACACAAGTGAAAGAGAAAGCAAGGATAAAGAATTCATAAATTAGGTCTGTATGACATCCTTTCTCAAGCCCCTATTTATACTAGTTCAAGTATACTAAAGGGTCATGGACATTTATTTACCCATTGATGATCAAGTATAATGACCACCAATCAATACCACTATAACTATGGTATTCATGAGCATTATTTCACACTATTAAGTCACTTCTAACTCCAGAATCAAAGTTGAACAAGAATATAATTGAATGTTCATTGATCACAGGAAAGGCGACTCGGCTTTTCCTGCTGGACCAAAAATTGTTTTCAGTACCCGAGTCGGCTTTTCCTGCTGACTTGGTTTTCCAATCTGTCTTTTGTCCTTCCCTTTGACCCCCTTTGGACCTTGTATTTTTAATATATTTTGTCCCACTACTATTTGTAGTACTTGGTGATAAATCTTAGGATTTAATATACACTAAATGTTCAACATATTTTGGTTAGACTTTGTTATTTCTATCTTTTATTGGTAATTATTTCAAAATTTCAAGCACTTTTTTCATGGAATTTGATGATATTTCATTATGGGTTTTCTCACTTCTCCAATCTCTTTCATCTTTTGTGGGTAACTTTTAATCTTTCATTATTTTGGTATTTCATTATTTATTTCTTGATTTTAGTTTATTTATAATAGCTCTTAATTGCTCTTAATTATTTTCTTTTGTCTTGTCCATGTTTATGTTATTGATGTTGGAATGCTTATGCTATATGTTATTTATGATTTTATTGGTTGTGATTATAAGTAGTAAATAGTTAGTTAGGAATTGGGATTAGCTCACCCCTTGTTGATGGTTTGATAATGGTGGAATATTAGTTGATATTGGTTTGAATGGAGACTTAGTATTAGAAGGGTTGCTCCATCCATTGCTAGAGGGGTTGTATTAGTTGCTTTTGGGAGGCCAATGAGGGTTGCATCCCCGAGTAACCTAAACCCTTGCCCAGTGAATAAAGTCGTGTGCAAGAGATCAATGAGAGTTGAAACTTGCAACCGCCCTTCGACTAGGAGTTTTCCCCTCCGTCTACGAGAGTAGGGGAGGATTGATGGATAATGGACTTTTGTTGCCCGATTCTCTTGTCTTTACTCATGAGAGTGAGGAGGATGAGATTTTCGGAGGTGATCCCAAGCCCAATCCAAGATCGGATCACTCTTTTTATTGTGTTCCACTTCTCTCTAATCGAACCAAAGGAAATCAAAACCTCCATCATAGGATAGTCGTCACAAGTGAATTGATCTTATCTCGATTCATCTTTGTTTGTTTTTTTCTAGTTGTAGTTATAGTCTATCTCATAACCAATCTTCTATTACATGATTCCCAACATTTAAAGAGGCCGTAAGTCTCGCAGTTCATCTCCCTGTGGATCGACTCCCTGCTTGCCACTACACCTATGTGGTGTTAATTAAAGGTGTTTATAAATTTTGTTTGATTAAAGGCTTTAGCGACGGCACTAAAAAGTCCTATGTCAGAGTCCGAAGGGAGTAAAGTAGCGGACATACTATATTCGCACCCCTCTAAGAAATGTCAGAGAGCTAGGAATGCACGCACTCAAATAATCCTCCAAAAAAAAGCCCTGCAAAGAGAAAGGTGAGTTGTATACATCTCGCCCGGAAAGGCACCTACAAGCTGCAAACCACATTAAAGTTGTAATTGAATCATAGTAGTATAGGCAAATGGGTAGCACATAATAAATAATCTGAATAGATAATTAAGGTAGAATCGAGTAAACAAACAGAAATTGAGAATAATATAAAACACGGATAGGACGTCTAACGACTAGTCCTATATCTTATATGCGTATGGAGGTAACATTCAGCAACTGCTTGATGGTGTAGTTGCCTCTAGTAAAATTGAAGTCCCATTTTGCCTTTTTTTTCATTGATATATGTAATGGTTATGTTGATATACCAGTTTTTTTTATTTATACTATTGGAAGCTCTAAAAGGTCAAGTGATAAAGCTGGATTACCAAGGCCTAATGGAGTCAAGAAGGTAAATGCACAAAGAAAAATGAAGGGAATTCCGCTTCCTCTCAGATACGGATGTGATAAATATCTCTATGAGTAGGATTGATTGTCGAAAAGAGTTGGTTCAGGAGCAATTAAACGAAGTTATGCAATATCAAAAGAAATAACATGAACAAAAGTCGAGGTTTCAAATGTGGAAGTTACTTTTGGAAAAAGAAATGAAAAATATGACTCTTATTGATGAGGAAACTGCATATCTAGGAGAGCTTAGGAAGGACCTTTGTACCTAAGCATTTTTAATTTTTTTTTAGTAATCGTTTATTTGTAATATGTTTTATTTGATTTCATTACTTCGTGCTTTTGCTTTAGTTTCTAATATGTTATTTACTGCAATCTTATTTATGATTTAGCATATTGAGCTCTTAACTTCTGCACATTGAAATCTTATATCTTCTGGAACACAATCTTAACTTCTACAATGAATCTTATCTCCGGAACGTAATCTTATCTTCTACAATGAATTTTATCTCTAGAATACAATACATAATCTTATCTACAAGAATCTATTCTTCTGAATTGGTAAATTGCAGTTTTATCTTATGTACATTGAAATCTTCTCTAAAGACATCTATAATGTAGTGTTTGGGAACAAATATTCCATTTCTATGGATTTTAATTACTTTAACTACTTTAAAAACAATAGTGAAATTTAATTTAAATTCAAATTTAAAAATTTTTGATTTGCCAAATAATAAATTTGAGTCAATTCCAAATTTTCAAATAAAATCATTATTCCCGCAAATGACATAAAATGAAACATATTGAGAATTATTTTTTTTATATCAACATTGAATATAAAGCCAAAATGGATCTCAATAACAAGTTCTTCTAGTTCTGCTGGTGATAGATGATTTTTTTAATTAGGCATTAGTTAATATAAGGCGAATGAATGGGAGTATTGAGAAATAGGAAGATTTTATACTCATGGTTGAGTCATTACATGTGCTGCCCTAAGGCCAATCTCATTTACATAGTAATCTAGTACTACTTTCTGAAAAGCTGGTTTTGGCCAACTCTTAGCTTTTCACTTTTTTTTCTCTCCGACTCTTTTAATTCTTTGAGCAAGTTTTTTAAAAAAAATTAATAAAGTAAAGGAAAAATAGTTTTTTTTTTTGGGTTTTTTAAATTAAATATTAAACCAGCCATATTAAATCGTCTCACAACAGTCTTAATAAACAATTTGTCTAATTTGTTTTCGATTCTTGGCCGTTTTTTCAAAAAAATTGTGCATGTTTAACTCACAACTAAATTTGTGTAATGAGTTGGATAAGAGTTAAAGCAAGCTTAAAGTAATATAAATTGAGGCCTATTATAAAATAAAAAACTGACTCTAACGGATCAGGCACATTTGGCTCCCTCCAATGCATCATGTCCTATTCATGATTTTACTTGTTTGAATTTGGATTGAAATAAGAACGTCAGATTGAGTAAAATGTTGTATAAATTCATTATTTTCTTTTATTAATTGTAATATGATTGTTATTATTACAAATTAGGAATAATGTATCATAATTCAAGCAAATAATAATAATAATAATAATAATAATAATAATAATAATAATAATAATAAAGGCTGTTTAAAATCCGTTTAGCCCGTTTTATTTACATGAAAGAATTTAACTCGTCTTGTATGATACCATCTCACCATAAGACGAACCCATATATTAGTCATTTTCTTTAATTGATTACTTTAAAATCGTAAGTGATCGTTTTAGATTTATAAGTACTCACTCTAAAACTATAAAAAATTTTAAAATTATAAATAATCACTTTAACATTATAAGTGATCACTTTAAGACAAAATGTGTGTATTGGGTCAATCCAATAAAAATAATCACATCATGATACCATCTCATTTAAAAATTAGTGTAAAGAATTTCTATAAGTTCAACTTATTTAAAATTCAGTCCATTTAAAGCTATTATATTAAAAATTCAGATTAATCAAGCCCCCTAGTACGTAGACCTCCCGCGTTACACATGTCTACTCACAACCACAAGGAAAAAAGAGAGACTGTCTATGAACTTGCGGTTCAGGAGAAACGAGTTTAGAACCACAACATAAATATCTTGCTTTTATAACTTTGGGTCATTCCAATCAATTTTTTTAAAAAAAAATTATGAATTGTGTTCTCCTCAATAATCACGCAAAAACATTTTCACCATTTAACTTAAATATAAAGTTGAGATTATTCATAATTATATAAAATTGAAATTATTCATAATTAATCAATAGGTAAAATTATTATAAAAAAATCATAATAAGATTGAATTATTCTAAATCATTTTTCCTAATAAAAATAACTTTAAATTAAATTTTTGCTAGTCTATAGCTTCAATATCCACAATTATATATAATAATAAATATAAATAGGTAGCACAACAATACAATGAAGAAACGAAATTTTAGGAAAAACATCAAACAAATATTTTGCAAATTTCAAGTTAAGATCTGCACATAATTAGAAAGAAAAAAGAAAAACATAATACGGGCTTGTTAATGGAATGCCATACCTAGTAACTTATTCTAACCTATTCAATAACTTTTTTTGAAGGGTTTATATATAATAAATAAATAGAAATTAAATTTAACTCCATCTTGTGTACTGATTGTGTTCAAGTGTCCGTCCTTATACACAATATAAAAGGGTCAATCATATATTGTATCGCAATTTTTATTCATCACGTGTTAGAGTCATGGTGACTTGAGTGCACTATTAAAGGTGTGTATTAAAATGTGCATTAAGGATGTGAGTTTAAGTGTGTGTTAATGCATGAATTGTAAGCTGAAGTTATGAGTGCATTGAAGAAGAGTCTTAAAACATGTGTATTATAATGAGATATGATGAATAATATTAATGATGTGCAACAACCAGATTATGTCCTAAGTGCTCGAACAAGGCACATCCAAGCTACCACTTGCCATGAACGAGGCGCAAGATTAGAAGCAAACAGAAGATTCAAAATAGTAAATTCAAGACTGAAGCGCTCTAATGAGTAGACTTGGCGCTCGAACAAGCACCTCCGACGCCCTTGGATTTTGTTTATTCATGGATGTTCTTATGTAACTTAATAAGTATTTAGACCTTTTTTAATTTTTTTTATAATATATATATATATATATATATATATATATATATATATATATATATATATATATATATATATTGTAAATTTTCATGCAACAATTCTACGAATTCGTTAGATTTTTTTAGAACATTAATGGTTTGTGGTTCGGATCGGTTCTGAACCTGTCACAAATAGTTCCGATTTCAAAACGATTCTTCGACGATTTAAAACCAATTTGATTCTAGGTAATCCGCACCATGACTATCACTAGCTATGAATATATGATTAATTCAAATTCTACCAAATAAATATATACCATAAAACAATGAGCCAGGCCCACAAGGTAAAGTTGGCATCTCAACATCATAAATCATAAATAGAAATAAAATTGTACGGTCATGAGTCATGAGTCATGAGTCATGATCCATGAAAAATAAGTGGAGTAGACAATAGATCCAAACATCAGAATCCGAATACTCGCTTCTGTTCGTCCCATGAAATTCTCTAAATCTTAGGTGAGAGTGTGTCTTTTGTAAGACGTGTTTTATTAGATCGGTTTAATTATTTTTTTATCAATCTTAAAATTTATAATATCAATTTTAAGTCTATTACTTTCAATACCTTATAATTAATCTGCCTTCGAACCAATTTAGATGTCCCATTTGCTTGGGCACGGTTATTAAGAATGGTGTGGAGTCCATTAAAAATGGTAAATAGTGAAGGGTAAGTAGTGAAGGGTAAATAGTGAAGGGTAGTTAGATAAGTAAGGTATATGGGGGTATATTCGTAATTACGTGTGTGAATTAAGGGTATTTAGGTAAAAAAAATTGACAAAAATAGAAATGGGACAACTAAAAAGACTTTGCCAAATAAGAAAATTGGACAACTAAATTGGTTCGAAGAAAGTATTTTAAGTTATGAAATTTGAAAATTTTAAGACTTAAAAAATCAATTTCAAGACTTTAAAGACTAATTTGATGGGTTAAAGCTCTCATTCAAACTTTAAAGTATGATGACTTAAATATAGAAATTGATATTAAAAATTTTAAAGTTACCTTTAAATCTTGGAATTAATCTTTTAAGTCTTAAAATTGTATGTCAGAATTAAGAAAAAATATTACAAAATCTGAACAAATCGCACAAATTAAGCCATCTCATAAAAAACTCAGTTACATAAAATTTGCTATAATTTTCGTTTTAATTAGTCCGTCTAATGAGTTTTTGGGGTTTGTTTAATTATCACCTTGCGTCCGGTCCATCAACCAATAATCACCCAAGATTCCCTTCAAAGTTGAAGAAATTTAGTTCAAATTCATGTCACTCGTCTCCAATATAGTTTTTGGGGTTTGTTTAATTATCAATATTAAATAGTTATAATAATAATGAAAAATTAGTATAGTTTTAGTAGGTAAGTTTCTTAATAAGTATAATAACTATGTTTGTTTTACTTTAATAAATTTTTTTAAAATTAATTATAAATATTATTATTTAAAGGGGTGATACTAAATGGTAATGAAAAATTATAAATAGAAAATCTCATTTATAATTAATTTTTCGTCACTATATGAATAATTTGATATACTTCCTGAAAATTTA